>NC_088217.1:9622509-9672509 GCF_036934945.1 Oncorhynchus masou masou
ACTGTATGTGTTCCTGCAGAAATACATTAATTTAATTTGGGAGGCAATCCCCACCACTGTGACTCATCTGCCAGACTGCGGTGCCACTGTGCAGCAGTGTGTCAACATGCATTGGATTTTTCAACAGCTTTTTGGTGGTGCTGTTCCAGTAGTAAACCACTGAATAAGTTCCGTGATTCTTCTTACATCGACAGCGTAAATGAGCAAACTATTACACAGTCATTGGGCAAAATATTACACAGCATCGCCTGGATATGTAACAAGAGTTCAGTTTCTGCTACCATGTCTGTCAAGCCGGCTACGCGTACATTCGATCAATCCAACATATGTACCGTAACACACCAAACGCACTACAACGCAATGCTGCAATACAAACACAGCGTTTCACATTTACATTTACATTTAAGTCATTTAGCAGACGCTCTTATCCAGAGCGACTTACAAAGTTTCATTGGAAGTGAATGTAATTCTGGACCGAAAATGCAATGACTGTGCTGTCGGTGTGTTCGAATCATTGATTGGGGGGAATTGTGAAGACAATGGCAATAACCTGTGCGCACGTGTAGGTACTAAAGGGGTCCGCAAAGACAGTGATACCAGACTCCCTCTTATCTCCTGAAGGATGTGTGTTTTTAACAATGGTGTCGTTGCAAATGGACAGCACGAGTCATTGTTCAAGATCAAGAGCCAGTCTGGCTGCCAGTCTGCAGCAAAGCAAAGCAGTCCTTAAAAACAACGCAACTTGTTGGGGGGGGGGCTTCTCCCTCCAAACGGCATAATACATAATACATTTTCTTCTGTTTTTCTTCAATCTATCAGTAAAAGGACACGGTCTGAGATAGATATAACAAGCCTCAGTCAGACACAATGTGGAGGCTATATACAGGGGGTACCGGAACAGAGTCAATGTGGAAGCTATATACAGGGGGTACCGGAACAGAGTCAATGTGGAGACTATATACAGGGGGTACCGGAACAGAGTCAATGTGGAGGCTATATACAGGGGGTACCGGTACAGAGTCAATGTGGAGGCTATATACAGGGGGTACCGGTACAGAGTCAATGTGGAGGCTATATACAGGGTGTACCGGTACAGAGTCAATGTGGTGGTTATATACAGGGGGTACCGGTACAGAGTCAATGTGGAGGCTATATACAGGGGGTACCGGTACAGAGTCAATGTGGAGGCTATATACAGTGGGGTACCAGTACAGAGTCAATGTGGAGGCTATATACAGGGGGTACCAGTACAGAGTCAATGTGGAGGCTATATACAGGGGGTGCCGGTACAGAGTCAATGTGGAGGCTATATACAGGGGGTGCCGGTACAGAGTCAATGTGGAGGCTATATACAGGGGGTACCGGTACAGAGTCAATGTGGAGGCTATATACAGTGGGGTACCAGTACAGAGTCAATGTGGAGGCTATATACAGGGGGGTACCAGTACAGAGTCAATGTGGAGGCTATATACAGGGGGTGCCGGTACAGAGTCAATGTGGTGGTGTAATGGCTTTCCTCCTCTTCATCTGAGGAGGAGTAAGGATCGGACCAAAGCGTGGTAAGTGTTCATTATGATTTTAATTAAAGAAAGCACTAAACACTGAATCAAAACAATAAACGATGATGTGAATTAGCAAAACCGAAACAGTCCCGTGTGGCCCAAACACTCACACGGAAACAAACACCCACAAACCAACAGTGAAACCCAGGCTACCTAAGTATGATTTTCAATCAGAGACCACTAACGGCACCTGCCTCTGATTGAGAACCATACGAGGCCAAACACAAAAACCATTCATAGAAAAACAAACATAGACTGCCCACCCCAACTCACGCCCATACTAAAACAAAGAATAAAATAACAGAGCTTTGGTCAGAACGTGACAGCGGGGGCACAGGTTTGTCCAGGTAATTGAGATGATATGTACCTCGAGATGCTTGTGTCTCCGACTTAACAAAGGGATTTGTTTGTCCACAGTGTGGAACGGCAGGCTATCCAGCTCCCGCCTACTGCTCTCTTTGGATTGAGGTGTACATATTGTTATATTTCTGGGGGGGAATATTCAATGAGGGATGTTCATGTCAACCAACCGCCTATATTCAATCAATCAATCAATCAATCAATCAATCAATCAATCAATCAATGAATGAATGAATGTCTGTCTGTCTGTCTGTCTGTCTGTCTGTCTGTCTGTCTGTCTGTCTGTCTGTCTGTCTGTCTGTCTTTGTCAAAAGGCATCTCAATGTCATGTAGAGTAGGTGAGGTGACATTGTGACTGGGTGATGACATACACAGAGGAGACAACAGACAGGAAAAGAGGGAGGTTTTAACACCGTATGCAATGTGTGTCCAGGATGGCTTCAAAGACATCCGAGTGAATTACCATTCACACACACACACAAAGGAGTGTGCAAATCCCAGTGGCAGTGTCAAGAAAGTGAGTGTGCAGGTGTTTGACTGAAAGCTTGTGTACTGGGTGACGTGCTGTGCTGGCCTCATGAATATGCATAGACCGTCACGAATTTCAACAGGGACAACTCCGATAGAAAGTGTGTTTTCTCAAAGTTACTGGGATGTCACGTGCATCCCAGTCATGGCACCGGTCACAAATTAAGCATTACAGAACTTCTATTAGATCAAATAAGCCTCACACATCAAAATAGCAATTCTTGTTTATCTTGACTAAATTCGACTCTCTCATCCCCCCCTCCATACAAAAACTCCTCACCTGCTTAATAATTAAGGATCTGCTTAACGTGGACAGATTTTGGGCAGAGATAGGGCTCTTGTTTCGCCTCCCCCTCTCTGCCTCAATGCCTCTGCTCAGCAGGAAGTGAAACACAAAACATGCACACAGCTTCCTGTGTCCCAAGGACATCTGAAAACATATTTTTTTTTGCGGGAGGAACTAATGTTATATGTTTACTCTGTTACGCAGGGGAGTATTAAATGGGCCGGAACATGCCGTGTTTGACGTGGTTCTCGTGCTCTGAGCTGTTATGTCTTCCAGTGTGTGTGTGTGTTTGTGTGTGTGTGTGTGTATATGTGTGTGTGTGTATATGTGTACGTGTGTGTGTGTGTGTGTGTGTGTGTGTGTGTGTGTGTGTGTGTGTGTGTGTGTGTGTGTGTGTGTGTGTGTGTGTGTGTGTGTGTGTGTGTGTGTGTGTGTATGTATGTGTGTGTTCGTGGTGCTGTTCTGTCTTCCACACCAGTGCTTAGTGACACATTTGATTCGTCAACCCACGCAGAGAACATGCTGTATGTCAGCTTGATACAACAACACAACACCCTGTATTCCCCTCACACTTCACTCTGGTCAAACACACTGTGCTGTGGTGACAATAGACTCTGGTCAAACACACTGTGCTATGTTGACAATAGACTCTGGTCAAACACACTGTGCTATGTTGACAGTAGACTCTGGTCAAACACACTGCGCTGTGGTGACAATAGACTCTGGTCAAACACACTGTGCTGTAGTGACAATAGACTCTGGTCAAACACACTGCGCTGTGGTGACAATAGACTCTGGTCAAACACACTGCGCTGTGGTGACAATAGACTCTGGTCAAACACACTGTGCTGTGGTGACAATAGACTCTGGTCAAACACACTGTGCTGTGGTGAAAATAGACTCTGGCCAGGGTCACATTTAGGGTCAGGGTCACGGTTAGGGTCATGGTTAGGGCCAGGGTCACGGTTAGGGTCACAGTTAGGGTCAGGGTCACGGTTAGGGTCATGGTTAGGGCCAGGGTCACGGTTAGGGTCACAGTTAGGGTCAGGGTCACAGTTTGGGCCAGGGTCACGGTTTGGGCCAGGGTCACGTTTGGGCCAGGGTCACGGTTAGGGTCATGGTTAGGTCCAGGGTCACGGTTAGGGCCAGGGTCACGGTTAGGGCCAGGGTCACGGTTAGGGCCAGGGTCACGGTTAGGGTCAGGGTCACGGTTAGGGTCAGGGTCACGCTTAGGGCCAGGGTCACGGTTAGGGTCACGGTTAGGGCCAGGGTCACGGTTAGGGTCAGGGTCACGGTTTGGGCCAGGGTCACGGTTAGGGTCATGGTTAGGGTCAGGGTTAGGGCAATGGTCACGGTTAGGGCCCGGGTCACGGTTAGGGTCAGTGTCATGGTTAGGGTCAGGGTCACGGTTCGGGCCAGGGTCACGGTTAGGGCCAGGGTCACGGTTAGGGCCAGGGTCACGGTTTGGGCCAGGGTCACGGTTAGGGTCAGGGTTGGAGCCAGGGTCACGGTTAGGGCAATGGTCACGGTTAGGATCAGGGTCACGGTTAGGGTCAGGGTCACGGTTAGGGTCAGAGTCACGGTTAGGGCCAGGGTCACGGTTAGGGCCAGGGTCACGGTTAGGGTCAGGGTCACGGTTAGGGTCAGAGTCACGGTTAGGGCCAGGGTCACGGTTAGGGTCAGGGTCACGGTTTGGGCCAGGGTCATGGTTAGGGCAATGGTCACGGTTAGGGCCAGGGTCACGGTTAGGGCCAGGGTCACGGTTAGGGCCAGGGTCACGGTTAGGGTCAGGGTCACGGTTAGGGCCAGGGTCACGGTTAGGACCAGGGTCACGGTTAGGGTCAGGGTCACGGTTAGGGCCAGGGTCACGGTTAGGGCCAGGGTCACGGTTAGGACCAGGGTCACGGTTAGGACCAGGGTCACGGTTAGGGTCAGGGTCACGGTTAGGACCAGGGTCACGGTTAGGGCCAGGGTCACGGTTAGGGTCAGGGAATGGGGTGTACAGATGTAGGATCTTCATTCGAGCCAGTTTCTCAAAACAGGAAAATAATCCTGCAGCAAAAGGAAATTTCAATTATTATGTGGATTACAATGAATGGACATTTGTGTGTGTGTGAGTGTGCCTATGTGCCTGTGTGCCTGTGTGTGTGTGTGTGTGCCAGTGTGCCAGTGTGCCTGTGTGTGTGCCAGTGTGCCAGTGTGCCTGTGTGTGTGTGTGTGTGCCAGTGTGCCAGTGTGCCTGTGTGTGTGTGTGTGTGTGTGTGTGTGTGAGTGTGTGTGTGTGTCTCTCTGTCTGTGTGTGTGTGTCTGTGTGTGTCTCTGTCTGTGTGTGTGTGTGTGTGTGTGTCTCTGTCTGTGTGTGTGTGTGTCTCTGTGTGTGTGTGTGTGTCTCTGTCTGTCTGTCTGTCTGTCTGTCTGTCTGTCTGTCTGTCTGTCTGTCTGTCTGTCTGTCTGTCTGTCTGTCTGTCTGTCTGTCTGTCTGTCTGTCTGTCTGTCTGTGTGTGTGTGTGTGTGTGTGTGTGTGTGTGTGTGTGTGTGTGTGTGTGTGTGTCTCTGTCTGTGTGTGTGTGTGTCTCTGTCTGTGTGTGTGTGTGTGTGGGTGTGTCTGTCTGTCTGTCTGTCTGTCTGTCTGTCTGTCTGTCTGTCTGTCTGTCTGTCTGTCTGTCTGTCTGTCTGTGTGTGTGTGTGTGTGTGTGTGTGTGTGTGTGTGTGTGTGTGTGTGTGTGTGTGTGTGTGTGTGTGTGTGTGTGTGTGTGTGTGTTTGTCAAAAGGCATCTCAATGTCATGTAGAGTAGGTGAGGTGACATTGTGACTGGGTGATGACATACACAGAGGAGACACCAGACAGGAAAAGAGGGAGGTTTTAACACCGTATGCAATGTGTGTCCAGGATGGCTTCAAAGACATCCGAGTGAATTACCATTCACACACACACACAAAGGAGTGTGCAAATCCCTGTGGCAGTGTCAAGAAGGTGAGTGTGCAGGTGTTTGACTGAAAGCTTGTGTACTGAGTGTGTGTGGCTGCATGCTCATGTCAATGTGTGTGTGTGTTTAAGAAAAGAGAGAAAGCGGAGGTCAGAGTTCAAAACATGCCCCAAGGTGCATCAATAACCTCCATTAAAAGAGAGCACAAAGTGCCAGTCCCAGTTTAGGGCTCGGCACATCAAGACAACACTGAGGAACATTAGATGTTGCTGTCAAGAATGAAACTGTTGAAAAGAGAAAATACTGGCGAAACACAGAAAGAGTTTTCAACTAGCTTCAAAAAACTGCAAACAACTTGAGTATACATAACTTTCAGAAAGTATAGCTGAGTCAACAGTACCACTGGACTGATGCTTCTAGGTGGTTCTCTAGAAGAGCTGACAAAGAGCACACATGGAACACATGGAACACTTGGAACACATTATATACATGGAACACATGATATACATGGAACACATGGAACACATCAAAAACACATGGAACACATGATATACATGGAACACATCAAAAACACATGGAACACATGGATAACACACGGAACACATGATTCACATGGAACACATTGAAAACACAGGGAGCACGTGGAACACATGGAAAACACATGGAACACATGAAACACATGTACAACTAATGTAAAACACATGGAACACATTAAAAATAGATGGAACACACATGTAACACATTAAAAATAGATGGAACACATAGGAAACATGGAACACATGATATACATGGAACACATGGAACACATGATCCACATGGAACACATGATACACATGGAACACATGATTCACATGTAACACATGATACACATGGAACACATGATACACATGATAGACATGGAACACATGATACACATGGAACACATGATTCACATGTAACACATGATCCACATGGAACACATGATACACATGTAATATATGATACACATGAAACACATGATCCACATGTAACACATGGAACACATGACCCACATGGAACACATGATACACATGGAACACATGGAACACATGATCCACATGGAACACATGATACACATGGAACACATGGAACACATGATCCACATGGAACACATGATACACATGTAACACATGATACACATGGAACACATGATACACATGGAACACATGATACACATGATACACATGGAACACATGATCCACATGGAACACATGATCCACATGGAACACATGATACACATGGAATATATGATACACATGGAACACATGGAACACATGATCCACATGGAACACATGGAACGCATGATCCACATGGAACACATGATCCACATGGAACACATGGAACACATGATCCACATGGAACACATGATACACATGTAACACATGATTCACATGCAACACATGATACACATGATACACATGATCCACATGGAACACATGATACACATGGAATATATGATACACATGATTCACATGGAACACATGATACACATGTAACACATGATACACATGTAACACATGATACACATGGAACACATGATACACATGGAACACATGGAACACATGATCCACATGTAACACATGGAACACATGATACACATGTAATATATGATACACATGAAACACATGATCCACATGGAACACATGATCCACATGGAACACATGATTCACATGGAACACATGAAACACATGGTACACATGGAACACATGGAATATATGGAACACATGGAACACATGATACACATGGAATATATGATACACATGAAACACATGGAACACATGGAATATATGGAACACATGGAACACATGATACACATGGAACACATGATACACATGGAACACATGGAACACATGATACACATGGAACACATGGAATATATGGAACACATGGAACACATGATACACATGGAACACATGATACACATGGAACACGTGGAACACATGATACACATGGAACACATGAAACACATGGAACACATGAAACACATGGAACACATGAAACACATGGAACACATGAAACACATGGAACACATGGAACACATGATACACATGGAACACATGAAACACATGGAACACATGGAACACATGGAACACATGGAACACATGAAACACATGGAACACATGAAACACATGGAACACATGATTCACATGGATTCCGGGGAGGGACAATGATTCCAGACAGGCCCCTTCTACACAGTTTCACACATTCACTCATTAACAACAATGAACACAACAACCAAGTATACTATCACAACTGAAGCTGATCCACCAGCCAAAGATAACAGACATTATCAGATCTAGCCAAGATAAGATAGATCCATTTAACAATAGTTAATTAATAATTAGATGTCCCATAGCTGTATAAAACAGGGCCTGTATTCACTAGATCAGCACTTTTACTCTGAGACAGTAACAAGGACTGAGGAGGCGAGAGAGAGAAAACACTGTATATATATATATATATATATATATATATATATATATATATATATATATATATATATATATATATATATATATATATATATATATATATATATATGACATTTGTAATGTCTTTATTGTTTTGAAACTTCTGTATGTGTGATGTCTACTGTTAATTTTTATTGTTTATTTCACTTTATATATTATATACCTTACTTGCTTTGGCAATGTTAACACGTTTCCCATGCCAATAAAGCCCCTTGAATTGAATTGAATTGAATTGAATTGAGAGAGAGAGAGAAAGGAGAGAGGAGAAAGAGAAAGAGAGAGAAACCTTGAATAAAGGTTTCAAATTTGGGGAAATGACACTAATTGTTTTTTGTATATACTGTATTTTGTGTCTCTGTCTCAGTCATGTGTTCTCTCTTTCTCTGTCTCTGTCTCTGTCTGTTTTTCTGTCTGTCTGTCTGTCTGTCTCTCTCTCTCTGTCTCTCTGTCTCTCTTTCTCTAAAGACCTCTCTGATGAGAATAGGCTACCCATCCTGTTGGGGGAGGACGCAGAGAGCTGTGGGTTGGCAGCGCACTACATTGCTGCCTGCTATAAGATGAGGGACAGTGCCTGACAGACCAATCAACCTGTACATGTCCTCTACTGTATGCTTATTGTTATTGTATGGTTATTTTGACCCTTGGTTACTTGTTGTTACTCTTGTCATGTTGACAATTTTGATTCTTATTATTTTCATATTGTAAATATTTGGCTATATGTACATTTTTACATCATGCAATAAAGCTAATTGAACTGAATTGAGAGAGAGACAGACAGAGAGAGAGAGACAGAGACAGACAGAGACAGTGCATTCAATCTCAATGTGTCTTTGAGTAGAGGATAACAAAATATAAACCTTGATTGAAAGCTCCATCTAGTAGACACATCTATTCTCACACCCTTTCCTTCTCCCCTTCTCTCCCTCATCTCTCTCTTTTCTCTCTCACTTTCTCTCTTCTCTCTCTCTTTCTCTCTCTCTCTCTCTACAATAATGAAAATTCATTTTTTTTGTTATTTATTTCAGACTGAGACATTTGCTCTAAGAGGCTCAGGGTAGAATAGAATGAAGATGAACTTTGAGAAAGCTTATCTCTTCTCACTGCCATAGAAACTGCAGCCACTGGGGAACAGCAGGCCTTGGAAAGAGGTGAAAGAGTTGACACTGAGGTAGACCTGTATAGCTCTGTGGTGGGCGGTGAAAACACTGCTGCTCACGCACACACACACACACACACACACACACACGCACGCACACACACACACACACACACACACACACACACACACACACACACACACACAAATGCAAACGTCTCGGCTACAGACAGAATATCATCCAGTATGTCAGTGCTACAGACAGAATATCATCCAGTATGTCTCGGCTACAGACAGAATATCATCCAGTATGTCTCAGCTACAGACAGAATATCAACCAGTATGTCTCGGCTACAGACAGAATATCATCCAGTATGTCTCGGCTACAGACAGAATATCATCCAGTATGTCAGGGCTACTGACAGAATATCATCCAGTATGTCAGGGCTACAGACAGAATATCATCCAGTATGTCTCGGCTACAGACAGAATATAATCCAGTATGTCAGGGCTACAGACATAATATCATCCAGTATGTCTCGGCTACAGACAGAATATAATCCAGTATGTCTCGGCTACAGACAGAATATAATCCAGTATGTCAGGGCTACATACAGAATATCATCCAGTATGTCAGGGCTACAGACAGAATATCACCCAGTACGTCAGGGCTACAGACAGAATATCATCCAGTATGTCTCGGCTACAGACAGAATATCATCCAGTATGTCAGGGCTACTGACAGAATATCATCCAGTATGTCAGGGCTACAGACAGAATATCATCCAGTATGTCTCGGCTACAGACAGAATATAATCCAGTATGTCAGGGCTACAGACATAATATCATCCAGTATGTCTCGGCTACAGACAGAATATAATCCAGTATGTCTCGGCTACAGACAGAATATAATCCAGTATGTCAGGGCTACATACAGAATATCATCCAGTATGTCAGGGCTACAGACAGAATATCACCCAGTACGTCAGGGCTACAGACAGAATATAATCCAGTATGTCTCGGCTACAGACAGACTATAATCCAGTATGTCAGGGCTACAGACATAATATCATCCAGTATGTCTCGGCTACAGACAGAATATAATCCAGTATGTCAGGGCTACAGACAGAATATAATCCAGTATGTCTCGGCTACAGACAGAATATAATCCAGTATGTCAGGGCTACATACAGAATATCATCCAGTATGTCAGGGCTACAGACAGAATATCACCCAGTACGTCAGGGCTACAGACAGAATATCACCCAGTATGTCTCGGCTACAGACAGACTATAATCCAGTATGTCAGGGCTACAGACATAATATCATCCAGTATGTCTCGGCTACAGACAGAATATAATCCAGTATGTCAGGGCTACATACAGAATATCATCCAGTATGTCAGGGCTACAGACATAATATCACCCAGTACGTCAGGGCTACAGACAGAATATAATCCAGTATGTCTCGGCTACAGACTATAATCCAGTATGTCAGGGCTACAGACATAATATCATCCAGTATGTCTCGGCTACAGACAGAATATAATCCAGTATGTCTCGGCTACAGACAGAATAGAATCCAGTATGTCAGGGCTACATACAGAATATCATCCAGTATGTCAGGGCTACAGACAGAATATCACCCAGTACGTCAGGGCTACAGACAGAATATAATCCAGTATGTCTCGGCTACAGACAGACTATAATCCAGTATGTCAGGGCTACAGACATAATATCATCCAGTATGTCTCGGCTACAGACAGAATATAATCCAGTATGTCAGGGCTACAGACAGAATATAATCCAGTATGTCTCGGCTACAGACAGAATATAATCCAGTATGTCAGGGCTACATACAGAATATCATCCAGTATGTCAGGGCTACAGACAGAATATCACCCAGTACGTCAGGGCTACAGACAGAATATCACCCAGTATGTCTCGGCTACAGACAGACTATAATCCAGTATGTCAGGGCTACAGACATAATATCATCCAGTATGTCTCGGCTACAGACAGAATATAATCCAGTATGTCAGGGCTACATACAGAATATCATCCAGTATGTCAGGGCTACAGACAGAATATCACCCAGTACGTCAGGGCTACAGACAGAATATAATCCAGTATGTCTCGGCTACAGACAGACTATAATCCAGTATGTCAGGGCTACAGACATAATATCATCCAGTATGTCTCGGCTACAGACAGAATATAATCCAGTATGTCAGGGCTACATACAGAATATCATCCAGTATGTCAGGGCTACAGACAGAATATCACCCAGTACGTCAGGGCTACAGACAGAATATAATCCAGTATGTCTCGGCTACAGACAGAATATAATCCAGTATGTCAGGGCTACAGACATAATATCATCCAGTATGTCTCGGCTACAGACAGAATATAATCCAGTATGTCTCAGCTACAGACAGAATATAATCCAGTATGTCAGGGCTACATACAGAATATCATCCAGTATGTCAGGGCTACAGACAGAATATCATCCAGTATGTCAGGGCTACAGACAGAATATAATCCAGTATGTCAGGGCTACAGACATAATATAATCCAGTATGTCTCAGCTACAGACAGAATATAATCCAGTATGTCAGGGCTACAGACAGAATATCATCCAGTATGTCTGTGCTACAGACAGAATATAATCCAGTATGTCAGGGCTACAGACAGAATATCATTCTGACATTTTACCTTACTATGAGCAGAATACTAATTATCCACAGCAGACACTGAGAGAGACTTTCCTTCCAAGTGCTCTTCTGATCTGGACAAGAACACAGACAGTATTTTTTATGCTAGCTACAGTCTTTCATGTGGGGACATTATGCTAGCTACAGTCTTTCGTTTTAAACATTATGCTAGCTACAGTCTTTCATTCTGAACATTAGGCTACAGCATATCTAGACACATAAAATACAGCTCAGTCATTTTGTGTTTATTCAGTTAGCATTTTACCTTGGTCCACCTAAACACTTCACTTAATAGACGCATGCTAGCGTTTTACATTTACATTTAAGTCATTTAGCAGACGCTCATGAATCTTGTTCTGGAGGCAGCTCTGCCCGGAATGCAAAAAGTATGTCTTTGGCAATGGTGAGGGCGGAGCTAACATTTCAAACGAGCTGCATGCTCTGAGAGGACATTTGACCAGGGTTAGTGCCTAAACCCTAATCCTGAATTTAACCTTTACAATAACCCTAACCTGAAGCATTTTACATTTCAACATCACTGAGGTGACGTCCGAGTTTGAACGTAAACTCAGCCCTCATTACTGAGTCTATTAAGTCATATGTGGGTTGTCTGAGGTAAAACACTAACCTGCGTCTATTAAATTGATATGTAAGTGGCTTGAAGGTATTCAGAGTTTGCACGTTTCATCACAATATTGTTTTGAACATTCTTTTTATGACTTATGCCCAACCGAGTAATATACTCAATGCATATTCTCAATGGGTGCTGACGAAGATGTGGTTTAAAGCGCATTACTGTGGCTTGGAAAATTATTAGTAGGAAAACAGTTAGCTGATGTTGCCAGATTGACTTTATAAAGTTAGCTAGCTAGCTAATATTGGCTAAGGTAGTCTAGTGGTTAGAGCGCTGGACTAGTAACTTAAAGGTTGCAAGTTCAAATCCCCGAGCTGACAAGTAACAAATCTGTTGTTCTGCCCCTGAACAGGCAGTTAACCCACTATTGCTATGCCGTCATTGAAAAAGAGAATTTGTTCTTAACTGACTTGTCTAGTTAAATAAAGTTTTAAAAAAAGATTGAGGGGAGACTTAACTAGCTAATATTAGCTATTGTTGATAGCTAATGACAACATTGCCAACTGTCTAACTGAAATTTAGGAGCAATGTAATGATTGCAAAGTTGTTTCCTACTAAACATTTGAGTACTTTTAGCAATGTCATCATACTTCCATTATAGTGTAATTTAGACTAAACGGTCATTAGCCCACGTTCAGAAAGAATTGGCATTAACCATCAGTCAGACGTCAACGTGGCTGCGGCGTCTGTAGAACGCTGATAACCATGGCGACAACATGGAGGTGCAACCCATGAATAGCAGAGATGATCTATAATGTTGTCATGGGCTTTGGCTATCCTGATGAATGAAGTCAGTGAGGCGAAAGAATGTCTGTAACGCATTTGACTGGGCAGCAACCCTGTATAAAATATGAGACTGCACCATCAACCTGTGTAAAATAGCAAACCTTTTGGTTTTTCGGAGGACGCAAGACTCAACCTTCGCCTCCCAAGCCCATTGGAGAGTTACAGCGATGAGACAAGATCAACATTTGCGAGAAAAGGGGGTTAAGGGGGAAACCATGACCAAGATTCCTGAAACCAGAACTACAATGGAAGCCCTACACAAAACTACAATGCAACAACTCAGCAGAACTACAATGGAACACCTCTATAGAACTACAATGGAACATACAATATAAACATAACTACAATGGAACATACAATATAAACAGAACTACAATGGAACATACAGTATAAACAGAACTACAATGGAGCATACAATATAAACAGAACTACAATGGAACATACAATATAAACAGAACTACAATGGAACATACAGTATAAACAGAACTACAATGGAACATACAGTATAAACAGAACTACAATGCAACATACAGTATAAACAGAACTACAATGGAACATACAGTATAAACAGAACTACAAAGTAACACCTCTATAGAACTACAATGGAACATACAGTATAAACAGAACTACAATGGAACATACAATATAAACAGAACTACAATGGAACATACAGTATAAACAGAACTACAATGGAACATACAGTATAAACAGAACTACAATGGAACATACAGTATAAACAGAACTACAATGGAACATACAGTATAAACAGAACTACAAAGGAACACCTCTATAGAACTACAATGGAACATACAATATGAACAGAACTACAATGGAACATACAATATAAACAGAACTACAATGGAACATACAGTATAAACAGAACTACAAAGGAACACCTCTATAGAACTACAATGGAACATACAGTATAAACAGAACTACAATGGTACACCTCTATAGAACTACAATGGAACATACAGTATAAACAGAACTACAATGGAACATACAGTATAAACAGAACTACAATGGAACACCATAGATGCAGTAAAGTGGTCAATGGAACTCAAACCAAACAATGGAAATGCCTTGGAAAAGTGTGGGGAAAGATATTCCGTATCTCCTCACTGCCTCCCAGCACAATTAGCCTACATTTAGGCTATTGTTTATACAGCTCCAAAAGTATTGGGACAGTGACACATGATGTTGTTGTTTTGTCTCTGTACTCCAGCACTTTGGATTTGAAATGATACAATGACTATGAAGTTAAAGTACAGAGTGCCAGCTTTAATTTGAAGGTATTTTCATCCATGTTGGGTAAATTGTTTAGAAAGTATAGCACTTAGATGTGTATTAAAGTAGTAAAAAGTTAAGTATTTGGTCCCATATTCATAGCACGCAATGACTACATTGATTTTTAGGTCTCTACAAATATGTTGGATTCATTTGCTGTTTGTTTTGGTTGTGTTTCAGATTAATTTGTGCCCAATATAAATGGTAAATAATGTCATTTTGGAGTCACTTTTATTGTAAATAAGAATATGTTTTCTAAGCACTGCTACATTAATGTGGATGCTACCATGATTATGGATAATCCTGAATGAATTGTGAACAATGATGAGTGAGAAAATTACAGACACAAATATCATCCTCCCAAAAATGCTAACCTCTCATGTTATTGTAATGGTGAGAGGTTAGCATGTCTTGGAGGTATGATATAAAAGGCTAACCTCCCCTGTTATTGTAATGGTGAGAGGTTAGCATGTCTTGGAGGTATGATATAAAATGCTGACCAAATAAAATAATGAAATGTACGGAGTCCAAATTAGGATTGCCTCAGAGTCACAGGGAGTTGGTGACTGTGACTTCTGAAGTTGTACTAATATGGACACCGTACATATAGTAATTTTCTGATTATTTTAATTTTAATCCATGTGTGACTGGCATCATCAAAACAGGGGCCAAAGGTTAACCAAAAATATCCTTCACTCTCATTTGCCTATCGCAAAGAAGCCAATCATAAATTAGCCAATCATAAAGAAGCTAATCGTAAATTAGCCAATAATAATTGATATTCAATCTAGCACAGTTCTAGAGATCAGAGGATGCTCTGAGGGTAAATGAGAGAGTCAGCAGGCTAGATAGAGAGTGTTGTGTTGTGATCGTGAAGCCTCTGTGATATTTACAGACACTTTGGGTCACAGAGCGTAGGCTAAATCTCTGCTGCTATCTAGTGTGCGTGTGTGTGTGTTTGTGCGTGTATGCATGTGTTTGTGGGTGTGTGTGCGTTTGTGTGTGTGTGTGTGTGTGTGTGTGTGTGTGTGTGTGTGTGTGTGTGTGTGTGTGTGTGTGTGTGTGTGTGTGTGTGTGTGTGTGTGCGTGCGTGCGTGCGTGCGTGCGTGCGTGCGTGTGTGTGTGTGTGTGCTGTAGCCCTTCCTTCATCTTCATTGCTGTCTGTTTCTTTCTGTCCTCTTGTGTAACTAAGTGTGAATTTGTCAAGCTGATTGAATTGGTTTCAGAATTAGATTATGTTTGGTTCCACTGCATTAGACACAATGTCAGTCTCCATAAGAGGCTGCTAACAATCTTCATCACACACTGTATATCCCTCTCTGCTGTGATTCAGAGTCTGAGTGACACACATAACTAATGTAAAACAGGAACAGGGTTGGCATGTAGTTGTGTACACAGCAGTAGGTAATAACAGGGACCTTTCCTAGCCAAGTCATATCTGTTTATGTGTCTTCACGTCCTACGCATTTATTCTGTCAGATCAAAGAGATAAAAACCTCATAACATTCCAAATGTTCGAGACCGGATGTTCGAGACCGGATGTTCGAGACCAAATGTTCGAGACCGGATGTTCGAGACCGGATGTTCGAGACCAAATGTTCGAGACCGGATGTTCGAGACTAAATGTTCGAGACCGGATGTTCGAGACCGGATGTTCGAGACCGGATGTTCGAGACTAAATGTTTGAGACTAAATGTTCGAGACCGGATGTTCGAGACTAAATGTTCGAGACCGGATGTTCTTGACCGGATGTTCGAGACCAAATGTTCGAGACCAAATGTTCGAGACCAAATGTTTGAGACCAAATGTTCGAGACCGGATGTTCGAGACTAAATGTTCGAGACCGGATGTTCGAGACCGGATGTTCGAGACCGGATGTTCCAGACCAAATGTTCGAGACCGGATGTTCGAGACTAAATGTTCGAGACCGGATGTTCGAGACCGGATGTTCGAGACTAAATGTTCGAGACCGGATGTTCGAGACTAAATGTTCGAGACCGGATGTTCGAGACCAAATGTTCTAGACCAAATGTTATAGACCGCATGTTCCAGACCGAATGTTCCAGACCAGATGTTCAAGACAGAAGGTTCTAGACCGGGTGTTTGAGACCAAATGTTCCAAACCAAATGTTCCAGACCGGATGTTCCACACCGGATGTTCCAGACCAAATGTTTCACACCAGATGTTCCACACCAGATGTTCTAGACCAAATGTTCCAGACCAAATGTTCCAGACCAGATGTTCCACACCAGATGTTCCAGACCAAATGTTCCGGACCAGATGTCCCACACCAGATGTTCCAGACCAAATGTTCCAGACCGGATGTTCTAGACCAGATGTTCCACACCAGATGTTCCAGACCAAATGTTCCAGACCGGATGTTCCAGACCGGATGTTCCAGACCGGATGTTCCAGACCAAATGTTCCAGACTGGGTTAGGTAAAACATCACTGAAGAGATGGCTAATATACACCATCCTGTATGGGTTAGGTAAAACATCACTGGAGAGATGGCTATCCTAAAGAGAATTCGTAGGCGATCGAATAAACCACCACTTCCCTCCATTCTGCTAGCAAACGTGCAATCTTTAGACAATAAAATACCAGAGTTACGCAGAATATTAAACTACCAACGGAATATTAAAAACTGTAACATCGTATGCTTCACGGTGTCGTGGCTGAACGACGACAACATCAACATACAGCTGGCTGGTTATACGATGTACCGGCAGGATAGAACAGCGGCATCTGTTAAGACAAGGGTCGGCGGTATATGTATTTTTGTAAACAACAGCTGGTGCACAATATCTAATGATGTCTCGCACTACTGCTCGCCTGAGGTAGAGTATCTCATGATAAGCTGTAGACCACAGTACCTACTGAGAGAGTTTTCATCTGTATTCTTTGTATCGGTTTACATACCACCACAGAGGCTGGTACTAAGACAGCATTGAATGAGCTGTATTCCGTCAGAAGTAAACAAGAAAACGCTCAGCCAGCGGCGGCGCTCCTAGTATCCAGGGAAACATCACATTTCTATTGGCATGTTAAAAGTGCAACCAGAGGAAAAATAACTCTGGACCACCTATACTCCACACACAGAGATGCGTACAAAGCTCTCCCTCGCCCTCCATTTGGCAAATCTGACCATCATTTTATCCTCCTGATTCCAGCATACAAGCAAAAATGAAAGCAGGAAGCACCAGTGTCTATAAAAAAGTGTCCAGATGAAGCAGAAGCTAAACTACAGGACTGTTTTGCAGCACAGACTGGAATATGTTCTGGGATTCCTCCGATGGCATTGAGGAGTACACCACATCAGTCATTGGCTTCATCAATAAGTGCATTGATGAAGTCGTCCCCACAATGACCGTACGTACATACCCCAACAAGAAGCCATGGATTACAGGCAACATCCTCACTGAGCTAAAGGCTAGAGCTGCCACTTTCAAGGAGAGGGACTCTAACCCAGAAGCTTATAAGAAATCCCACTATGCCCTCCAATGAACCATCAAACAGGCAAAACGTCAATACAGGACTAAGATCTAATCATTTCACGCCGGCTCTGACGCTCATCGGATGTGGCAGGGCTTGCAAACCATTACAGACTACAAAGGGAAGCACAGCTGAGAGCTGCAAAGTGACACACGCCTACCAGACGAGCTAAACTACTTCTATGCTCGCTTCGAGGCAAATAACACTGAAACATGCATGAGAGCACCAGCTGCACCGGAAGACTGTGTGATCACGCTCGCCGCAGCCGATGTGAGTAAGTCCCTTAAACAGTTCAACATTCACAAGGCCGCAGGGCCAGATGGATTACCAGGACATGTACTGCGAGCATGCACTGACCAACTGGCAAATGTCTTCACTGACATTTTCAACCTCTCCTTGTCCAAGTCTGTAATACCAAGACAAAATAGGAATTAGAACGCCCACATGCTCATCAACAGGGCTGCAGTGGAGCAGGTTGAGAGGTTCAAGTTCCTTGGTGTCCACATCACCAACAAACTAACATCGTCCAAGCACACCAAGAAGGTTATGAAGAAGGAATAACAAAATATATTCCCCCTAAGGAATCTGAAAAGATTTGTCATGGGTCCTCAGATCCTCAAAAGGATCTACAGCTGCACCATCGAGAGCATCCTGACTTGTTGCATCACTGCTCGGTATGTCTAATGCTCGGCCTCCGACCGCAAGGCACTACGTGCGAACGGCCCTGTACATCACTGGGGCCAAGCTTCCTGCCATCCAGTACCTCTATACCAGGCAGTGTCAGATGCCCTAAAAATTGTCAAAGACTCCAGCTACCCTAGTCATAGACTGATCTCTCTGCTAACGCACGGCAATCGGTACCGGAGCGCCAAGTCTAGGTCAAGGAGGCTTCTAAACAGCCTCTACCCTAAGCCATAACACTCCTGAACATCTAGACAAACTATTTGCAGTGCCTCCCCTCTCACCCCCTCTTTACACCATTGCTACTCTCTGTTGTCATCTTTGCATAGTCACTTTAATAACCTAGATGTACATACAAGTCAACTAACTGGTGCCACCGCAAATTAATTACGTATGGTTCCCCCTTTGTATATAGTCATTTTATTGTTATTTTACTGCTGCTATTTAATTACTTGTTACTTTAATCTCTTATTCTTATCTGAATTTTTATGAAACTATTGTTTGTTAGGGGCTGGTAAGTTAACATTTCACTGTAACACCTGTTGTATTCGGCGACTGTGACTAATACAATTTGATTTGATTTGGATTGACAGCATAGCCAATGTTGAATGTTTATCATTTTA
This sequence comes from Oncorhynchus masou masou, assembly GCF_036934945.1. NCBI lineage: Eukaryota > Metazoa > Chordata > Actinopteri > Salmoniformes > Salmonidae > Oncorhynchus > Oncorhynchus masou. The sequence continues at coordinate 9,641,977 of NC_088217.1, forward strand.
AGCTTGGAAAAGAGAATCTTAAACTGAAAACCACACACCCACTCCACTGAATAGCAGGCAAGTGATTGCTTTACAATGCTTGCAATTAACCACTGATCCCTTCCAAAACACTCATTGTTGTGTAATGTTTATGTCCAATGGCCGATGAGCATCGATATATTTTAACTATAATTTCTCTTCATTATTTCTCTTCATATGAAAAAAAGTAACATATATAAATGACCGTTAAAAAGTTTGGTGTCACGTAGAAATGTCCTTGTTTTTGAAAGAAAAACACATTTTTCCCATTACAATAACATACAATTGATCAGAAATACAGTGTAGACATTGTTAATGTTGTAAATGACTATTGTACCTGAAATATCTTTATAGGCGAACAGAGGCCCATTATTAGCCACCATCACTCCTGTGTTCCAATGGCACGTTGTGTTAGCTCATCCAAGTTTATCATTTTATAAGGCTAATTGATCATTAGAAAACCCTTTTTCAATTATGCACAGCTGAAAACTGTTGGCCTGATTAAAAAGCAATAAAACTGGCCTTCATTAGACTAGTTGAGTATCTGCAGCAGCAGCATTTGTGGGTTCGATTACAGGCACAAAATGGCCAGAAACAAAGACCTTTCTGAGAAATGAAGGCTATTCAATGCGAGAAATTGCAGAATAGAAAGAAGAGTGGGAAGCCCCGGTGCACAATTGAGCAATAGGACAAGTGCTTTTGAGTATCTAGTTTGAGAAACAGACGCCTCACAAGTCCTCAACTGGAAGGTTCATTAAATAGTACCCGCAAAACCCCAGTCTCAATGTCAACAGTGAGGAGGCAACTCCGGGATGCTGGCTTTCAAGGCAGAGATCCTCTGTCCAGTGTCTGTGTTCTTTTGCCCATCTTAATATTTTATTTTTATTGGCCAGTCTAAGATATGTATTTTACTTTGTAACTCTGCCTAGAAGGCCAGCATCCCGGAGTCGCCTCTTCACTGTTGACGTTGAGACTGGTGTTTTTGCTGCTAGTTGAGGACTTGTGAGGTGTCTGTTTCTCAGTTGTTGCAAAAAAAAAGTGGTGTGTGTATATCTATACACCCCCTTTGCTATGAAGCCCATAAATAAGATCTGGCGCAAAGAATTACCTTCAGAAGTCACATAATTAGTTAAATAAAGTCCACCTGTGTGCAATCTGTTATGTACTTGAGTGAAGACCCAAAAGCGGTTTTAACAGAAAACAGAGTTCTTTAATGAAAAACAGGAATGGCATAAATCCTCTTCCAACGTAGTCAATGGAACAAAAAGAACGTTAGTATAATGCAGGATGCACCTGCCAGGCGGACTCCGACAGGATAGGACAAGGTGGAAGCAAACGGGACGACAGCTTGCTTCTGGCATCAAAAACACAAACAAGAATCAGACACTGAAAGTAGCAGGAACAGAGAGAGAAATAGAGACCTAATCAGAGGGGGAAGAGAGAACAGGTGGGAAAGAGTGAATGAGCTAGTTAGGGGAGATGTAGAACAGCTGAAGAATGAGAGACAGAGAAGGTAACCTAAAAAGACCAGTAGAGAGAGACAGAGTGAAGAGAAAGGACAGGAACAGACATAACAAGACATGACAGTACCCCCCACTCACCGAGCGCCTCCTGGCGCACTCGAGGAGGAAACCTGGCGGCAACGGAGGAAATCATCGATCAGCGAACGGTCCAGCACGTCCCGAGAGGGAACCCAACTCCTCTCCTCAGGACCGTACCCCTCCCAATCCACTAGGTACTGATGACCACGGCCCCGAGGGCGCATGTCCAAAATCTTACGAACCCTGTAGATGGGTGCGCCCTCGACAAGGATGGGGGGGGAGGGACGAGCGGGGCGCGAAGAACGGGCTTAACACAGGAGACATGGAAGACCGGGTGAACGCGACGAAGACAGCGCGGGAGAAGAAGTCGCACTGCGACAGGATTAATGACCTGAGAAATACGGAACGGACCAATGAACCGCGGGGCCAACTTGCGAGAAGCTGTCTTAAGGGGAAGGTTCTGAGTGGAGAGCCATACTCTCTGACCGCAACAATATCTAGGACTCTTGGTCCTACGCTTATTAGCGGCCCTCACAGTCTGCGCCCTATTACGGCAAAGTGCCGACCTGACCCCCTTCCAGGTGCGCTCGCAACGCTGGACAAAAGCCTGAGCGGAGGGGACGCAGGACTCGGCGAGCTGAGATGAGAACAGCGGAGGCTGGTACCCGAGGCTACTCTGAAAAGGGGATAGACCGGTAGCAGACGAGGGAAGCGAGTTGTGGGCGTACTCTGCCCAGGGGAGCTGTTCTGACCAAGACGCAGGGTTACGAAAAGAAAGACTGCGTAAAATGCGACCAACAGTCTGATTGGCCCGTTCGGCTTGACCGTTAGACTGGGGATGAAAGCCGGACGAGAGACTGACGGAAGCCCCAATCAAACGGCAAAACTCCCTCCAAAATTGAGACGTGAACTGCGGGCCTCTGTCGGAAACGACGTCAGACGGAAGGCCATGAATACGGAAAACATTCTCGATAATGATCTGAGCCGTCTCCTTAGCAGAAGGGAGCTTATCGAGAGGAATGAAATGAGCCGCCTTAGAGAATCTATCGACAACCGTAAGAATAACTGTCTTCCCCGCTGATGAAGGCAGTCCGGTGATAAAATCTAAAGCGATGTGAGACCACGGTCGAGAGGGAATGGGAAGCGGTCTGAGACGGCCGGCAGGAGGAGAGTTCCCAGATTTAGTCTGCGCGCAGACCGAACAAGCGGCGACAAATCGACGCGCGTCACGTTCCCGAGTGGGCCACCAGAAACGCTGGCGAATGGAAGCGAGCGTACCCCGAACGCCGGGGTGGCCGGCTAACTTGGCAGAGTGGGCCCACTGAAGAACGGCCGGACGAGTAGGAACGGGAACGAACAGAAGGTTCCTAGGACAAGCTCGCGGCGACGGAGTGTGAGCGAGTGCTTGCTTTACCTGCCTCTCAATTCCCCAGACAGTCAACCCGACAACACGCCCCTCAGGGAGAATCCCCTCGGGGTCGGTGGAGACCTCAGAAGAACTGAAGAGACGAGATAAAGCATCAGGCTTGGTGTTTTTGAGCCCGGACGATAAGAAATAACAAACTCGAAACGAGCGAAAAACAGAGCCCAACGAGCCTGACGCGCATTAAGTCGTTTGGCTGAACGGATGTACTCAAGGTTCCTATGGTCAGTCCAAACGACAAAAGGAACGGTCGCCCCCTCCAACCACTGTCGCCATTCGCCTAGGGCTAAGCGGATGGCGAGCAGTTCGCGATTACCAACATCATAGTTACGTTCTGACGGCGATAAGCGATGAGAGAAAAACGCGCAAGGATGGACCTTGCCGTCAGAGAGAGAGCGCTGAGAAAGAATGGCTCCCACGCCCACCTCTGACGCGTCAACCTCAACAACAAACTGACTAGAGATGTCAGGTGTAACAAGAATAGGTGCGGATGTAAAACGATTCTTAAGAAGATCAAAAGCTCCCTGGGCGGAAACGGACCACTTAAAGCACGTCTTAACAGAAGTAAGGGCTGTGAGGGGAGCTGCCACCTGACCGAAATTACGGATGAAACGACGATAGAAATTAGCGAAGCCCAGAAAGCGCTGCAGCTCGACGCGTGACTTAGGAACGGGCCAATCAATGACAGCCTGGACCTTAGCGGGATCCATCTTAATGCCCTCAGCGGAAATAACGGAACCGAGAAAAGGGACAGAGGCGGCATGAAAAGTGCACTTCTCAGCCTTCACATAAAGACAGTTCTCCAAAAGGCGCTGGAGGACGCGTCGCACGTGCTGAACATGAATCGAGAGAGACGGTGAAAAAATCAGGATATCGTCCATGTAAACGAAAACAAAAATGTTCAGCATGTCTCTCAGGACGTCGTTAACTAGTGCCTGAAAGACAGCTGGAGCGTTAACGAGGCCGAAAGGAAGAACCCGGTATTCAAAGTGCCCTAACGGAGTGTTAAACGCCGTCTTCCACTCGTCCCCCTCCCTGATGCGCACGAGATGGTAGGCGTTACGAAGGTCCAATTTGGTGAAAAACCTGGCTCCCTGCAGGATCTCGAAGGCTGAAGACATAAGAGGAAGCGGATAACGATTCTTAACTGTTATGTCATTCAGCCCTCGATAATCCACGCATGGGCGCAGGGACCCGTCCTTCTTCTGAACAAAAAAAAACCCCGCTCCGGCGGGAGAGGAGGAGGAGACTATGGTACCGGCGTCGAGCGAAACCGACAAATAATCCTCGAGAGCCTTACGTTCGGGAGCCGACAGAGAGTATAATCTACCCCGGGGGAGTAGTTCCCGGAAGGAGATCAATACTACAGTCATACGACCGGTGTGGAGGGAGAGAAGTGGCCTTGGAACGACTGAACACCGTGCGCAGATCGTGATACTCCTCCGGCACCCCTGTCAAATCGCCAGGCTCCTCCTGTGAAGAAGAGACAGAGGAAACAGGAGGGATAGCAGACATTAAACAGGTCACATGACAAGAAACATTCCAGGATAGGATAGTATTACTAGACCAATTAATAGAAGGGTTATGGCGCACTAGCCAGGGATGACCCAAAACAACAGGTGTAAAAGGTGAACGAAAAATTAAAAAAGAAATGGTTTCGCTATGATTACCAGAGACAGTGAGGGTTAAAGGCAGCGTCTCACGCTGAATCTTGGGGAGAGAACTACCATCTAAAGCGAACAAGGCCGTGGGCTCCCCTAACTGTCTGAGAGGAATGTCATGTTCCCGAGCCCAGGTCTCGTCCATAAAACAGCCCTCCGCCCCAGAGTCTATCAAGGCACTGCAGGAAGCAGATGAACCGGGCCAGCGGAGATGGACCGGAAAGGTAGTGCGTGATCCAGAAGGAGAGGCCTGAGTAGTTGCGCTCACCAGTAGCCCTCCTCTTACTGATGAGCTCTGGCTTTTACTGGACATGAGGTGACAAAATGACCAGCGGAGCCGCAGTAGAGACAGAGGCGATTGGTGATTCTCCGTTCCTTCTCCTTGGCCGAGATGCGGATACCCCCAGCTGCATAGGCTCAGCATCCGAGCCGGCGGAGGAGGGTGGCAGTGATGCGGCAGGTGGCAGTGATGTGGAGAGGGGAGCAACGGAGAACGCGAGCTCCTTTCCACGAGCTCGGCGACGAAGATCAAACCGTCGCTCTATGCGAATAGCGAGAGCTATTAAGGAGTCCAGACTGGAAGGAACCTCCCGGGAGAGGATCTCATCCTTAACCTCGACGAGGAGACCCTCCAGAAAACGAGCGAGCAAAGCCGGCTCGTTCCAGTCACTAGAGGCAGCGAGAGTGCGAAACTCAATAGAATAATCCGTTATGGATCGATTCCCCTGACATAGGGAAGACAGGGCCCTGGAAGCCTCCTCCCCAAAAACAGAACGGTCAAAAACCCGTATCATCTCCTCCTTAAAGTCCTGATACTGGTTAATACACTCAGCCCTCGCCTCCCAGATTGCCGTGCCCCACTCACGCGCCCGTCCGGTAAGGAGAGAAATGACGTAGGCGATGCGGGCTGCGCTCCTGGAGTAAGTGTTGGGCTGGAGAGAGAACACCACATCACACTGAGTGAGGAATGAGCGGCACTCAGTGGGCTCCCCAGAGTAACACGGCGGGTTGTTGATCCTGGGCTCCGGAGACTCGGAAACCCTGGAAGTGGGCGGTGGATCGAGGTGGAGTTGGTGAACCTGTCTTGTGAGGTCGGAGACTTGGACGGCCAGGGTTTCAACGGCATGTCGAGCAGCAGACAATTCCTCCTCGTGTCTGCCTAGCATCGCTCCCTGGATCTCGACGGCGGAGTGAAAAGGGTCCGGAGCCGCTGGGTCCATTCTTGGTCTGATTCTTCTGTTATGTACTTGAGTGAAGACCCAAAAGCGGTTTTAACAGAAAACAGAGTTCTTTAATGAAAAACAGGAATGGCATAAATCCTCTTCCAACGTAGTCAATGGAACAAAAAGAACGTTAGTATAATGCAGGATGCACCTGCCAGGCGGACTCCGACAGGATAGGACAAGGTGGAAGCAAACGGGACGACAGCTTGCTTCTGGCATCAAAAACACAAACAAGAATCAGACACTGAAAGTAGCAGGAACAGAGAGAGAAATAGAGACCTAATCAGAGGGGGAAGAGAGAACAGGTGGGAAAGAGTGAATGAGCTAGTTAGGGGAGATGTAGAACAGCTGAAGAATGAGAGACAGAGAAGGTAACCTAAAAAGACCAGTAGAGAGAGACAGAGTGAAGAGAAAGGACAGGAACAGACATAACAAGACATGACACAATCTAAGTGTCACATGATCTCAGTATATATACACATGTTCTGAAAGGCCCCAGAGTCTGCAACACCACTAAGAAAGAGGCACCACCAAGCAACCACCAAGCAAGCGGCACCATTAACACCAAAGAGTTCTCCAAAAACGTCAGGGACAAAGTTGTGGAGAAGTACAGATCAGAATTGGGTTATAAAAAATATCAGAAACTTTTAACAGGCATGTGGGAGACTCCCCAAACATATGGAAGAAGGTACTCTGATTAGATGAGACTAAAATTGAGCTTTTTGGCCATCAAGAAAGATGCTATGTCTGGCGCAAAACCAACATCTCTTCTCACCCCGAGAATACCATCCCCACAGTGAAGCATGGTGGTGGCAGGGACTGGGAAACTGGTCAGAATTGGAGAAATTATGGATGGCGCTAAATACACTGAAATTCTTGAGGGAAACCTGTTTCTGTCTTCAAGAGATTTGAGACTGGGACGGAGGTTCACCTTCCAGCAGGACAATAACCCTAAGCATACTGCTAAAGCAACACTCAAGTTATTTAAGGGGAAACATTTAAATGTCTTGGAATGGCCTAGTCAAAGCCCAGACCTCAATCCAATTGAGAATCTGTGGTATGACTTAAAGATTGCTGTATACCAGCAAAACCCATCCAACTTGAAGGAGCTGGGGCAGTTTTGCATTGAAAAATGGGAAAAAATCCCAGTGGCTAGACATGTCAAGCTTATAGAGAAAACCCCCAAGAGACTTGCTTTATACCACCTGGGTCCTTTTTTACAGTAACATTGAAATCAGACCTTTTTGCTGAGTACCTTGTTGTCTACCATTTTATATGAGTAGATAAAACATGGTGGATCTTTGAGTAGATACATTTGTTTTTGATGTACCTCTACTGGTATGCCATCCAGGAATCATATCATAGAACATACAGCATTTTAGAGTATGATACAAAAGTATCTTGTTAATCCTGGATCTCCATAGTGACATGCCACACACTCAAGATGACACGAGTTAAACTTTAGCGCAGCAACACACGTTAATAAATACAATAATATAATTACTCTGTTATAAAATAGTGGGACAAGATGTGAGTTGGACTGTACTCACCACGTAAAGCTGCTTCCATAGCAAGGCCCATTCCTGCAGAGTGGAGGTGACCTCCGTCACTATGGGGTCTTCTACTGGTACCACGGTCTCATACTGCCTGTACACAGAGGTGAAAAATATATTTCAATAAGCATTATGAGCCTGACAGGCCCTGACATTATACATCGGGTTAGGGCCAGATAGGGCCTTTCTTTTAAAATTAATAACCAGGGTATGGGTAGGGCTCGGGTATCACTAAATTGATCAATAACAATTTGAAGCTGAGCCATTTGCTCGTGCTGCACAGTACAGTCATATCTGGAAAATGATGGGACAAGGAGAGCTCTCCTTCAAGGAGTGAATGAGAGTCAATACAACACTAGCTCATCCAACATTAGCATGTATTTCGTCAACAACAAATACAATATTATAAATATTTTCCCGAGATGTGAGATAATTAATTTGCTATCTGTAATATTGTATAGCTTTGGAATCGTGACATGACGTACTTTAGAGGAAGCACATTTCTCGACTCACACCCTGACATTGAGAAGAGATTGCGTGACGATTAGCCTAACAAACGTGTTACGCAGCATGACAATGTGAATGTGATTGCTGGTTGGGGAATTATACCTTCATCTATTCATTGCCCAATGGGATTCCTATCTCCTTCTTTCTCTACTGTTTCTGGCAGAGCAGCAACGTCCTATATCTGTCACTCCCGTAGTTCCATTACCAAGGCAGTATTAGTTATGTGTTTAATGTCCAGATGAGACTCTAGTTTTGAATCGTTCTATATTTCTTGTGTTATCAACCCCCCCCCCCCGCACCTGCCGTTGAACTCCCAGCGGCTCCGATACAGAATACTGCCTCGCACAAATGGAAGCAACAGGGAATCAGGACATCTCCCAGACGGTCGACGAACAGGGATACCTACTTTGTCAGCACCATGACCAGCTGGCAAAACTGGTGACGACTATGGAGGAGGTCCGAGAGGCGTTGCCTTCAACCAGCAGAGGATACTCTACCACCAGTCGACCCAGCGAACCAGAATACCAGTCTATTCAGCAGTACCCCAGTTCAGAAATACCCATTTGTCTCTCTACTATGATGGAACCCCATCTATATGCCGTGGCTTCCTACTCCAGTGCTCTCTTTTACACCAGATTTTTGCACACCAGATGGGTGCTTCCAGCATTGAGAGGTCCAAGGTTGCCACGGTCATTTCTCTGCCAACTGGCTTCGTATGCGGGGTCATGGATGTGTTCAGAGGTATTTTTGATCATCCACTGGAGGGCAGAGAGGTGGGAGAGCGCCTATTATGGCAGGATGACCTTCCGGACAGTAGCAGCATCCAGCGGATGGAATGAGATGCAGAAGAGGATTGCGAGAGGAGGGCCAGACGGAACTGGCACGTTGAGACAACAACCTCTCCTTGGACGCATTCATCGCGATGGTCATCCGTCTAGATAACCTACTTCGGGATCGTCGGTACACTCATCGCTTCTCCCTCTCCCCCAGGGACCACTGTGCATCAGAGCCTGAACCCATTGAGATAGGAGTCATATCCCCGCGGCTGAGCTTCGCAGACGGAAACAACGGGGGCTCTGTCCCTATTGTGGTCAAGGAGGGCACCAGCTTCAACAGTGTCCGGTACATCCCAACTCGGGATCCACGAGAGCAAAGGTCATGTGATCTTCCACCTCGTTGGGCGGGTGTGAGTATCCAATCTTTATAATTGTGTCGATTACACTAGCTGACTGTCCCTCGTGTACTGTTTCTACAGCGGTTGGTGGATTCCGGTGGCACAGGGAACTTTATTTATTATTCTCTGAACATCTCCTCAAACGCACTCTCCTCTACGTTCCCGCTTCAAGCCCTGATAATTGGCCACTAGGATCCGGGAACCATCACACACATCACCTCACCACTCACCCTCACCGTGGAGTTCATTCATAGAGAAAGCATTCCCTTATTCATCATTAGTGTACCAGCTCACAAGATAATCTTTGGACCTCCCATGGCTCCAACGACATAACCCCACCATCTCATCGTCGAGGATGATAATCACGACAGGTCACACGAATGTGGAAGGACCTGCTTTTCCGTCCTCTCTCGAGTCATAGTCCCTGTGCTCTGGGACATAGATGTGGAGAAGGAACCTGCACCCACTCCCTGCCCCCCTGAGTGCATCTACGTTCCCACAGGGATAAGGGAGCGGCTGTTGACCTGGGACACAGCTGTCGTTGCTGGACATCCCGGGATCACCAATAAATATTAGTGGCCCACCTTGGTGCAGGACATTATTCGCTAGGTCAACTCCTGTACTGTGTGTGCCCAAACTATATCCACCCGGCACGCTCTAGCAGGGAAACTCCATCCCCCTTGCCTCAACGTCCCTGGTCTCATCTACCCATGATCCTGATCTGCCCTCCTCTGACTGTTTCACCATCATTTTGGTGGTTGTGGATAGTTGATCTAAATCCATTTGTTTTTGATCCCTTTCTCTGGTCTCCCTACTGCTCTCAGCATGTCTTCCGACATTATGGCCTTTCAAAGGCCATCATCTCTGACCGTTGCCCCCAATTCATATCACTGGTATGAAGAGCCTTCATGGAGAAGCTCGGAGTCGCAGTCAGCCTCACTTCCGGGTAACGGACAGGCGGGGAGGATGGACCAGGAGCTGGGGAGGTTCCTGAGGAGCCACTATCAGGACAGGCAGAGGGAGTGGGCCCGATTCCTTCCCTGGGCAAAATTCATTACGCCACTCTTCCACTGGGCTGACTCCCAGTGTGTACTGAGTTATCAGCCTGCCCTGGCTCCATGGACCCCGGGACAGATCGAAGCTCCTGTGGTGGATGAGTGGTTCAGGCACGCAGAAGAAGTGTGGAGCGAAGCCCACCTGAGACTCAAACGCGCTGTCCACCATCAGAAGGAGCAGGAGGATTGCCACCACTGGGAGGCTCCTGTGTTCCAACCTGGTGATTGTGTCTGGCTCTCCAGCAGGAACCCCCCACTCCGCCTGCCCTGCAAGAAGCTGAGCCCCTGGTTTGTGGGGCTGTTCAAGGTTCTCCGGAGGGTCAACGAGGTAACGTATAGATTACAGCTCCCCAGTGATGACCATATCTCACCTTCCTTTCATGTCTCCCTTCTCAGGCTATTGGTTCCTGGTCCCCTGGCTGAGGCTGTCCCCCATGACACACCTCCACCTCCACTGGACATGAAGGGAGGTCCCTCCTATGCCGTCAGATACCTACTGGACGTTCAAAGTTGTGGGGGTCGGCTCCAGTCACTCCCTTAGTTCCATTCCCCAGGCAGTATTAGTTATGTGTTTCATGTCCAGACTCTTGTCTTGTATTATTAAACTCACCCCCAGCACCTGCTTCTCGACTCCAAGCGTCTCCGTTACAGAGTAACAGACAGATAGTAAATCCATCAGCTGCTCCTAACGGAGGAAGTTATTTCTGACTTCAGGTTTCGGCAAGGCCTTTAATTTGGCAGAAGCAATCAGCCTGGGTAAGATAGGCCCTGAACGTTCCAGGTAAGGGAAGGGATCAGAATACAAATGTATGCCCGGGCTTTACCGCACATCATTAACATTGTGAACATTGTGTGTGTGGGTAAAGCCTTCAGATATTTGACATGCTGTAAACGTATTACTATTTATCCCCAGCAAACTGTATATTACTATATAAATGTCCCTCCTAAATCATTCAGAAGATGGTTTTAAAATCTGTTTTGCAAACTTTAAAACCAAACTGCAATTACACAGTCTTACAGTCCTAATACCCCTGAGCCTAACCCCCCCACCGACGTTAATTCCTAATTCCACCAACGTAAGTTCCTGATTCCACCGACGTTAGTTCCTGATTCCACCGACATTAGTTCCTGATTCCACCGACGTTAGTTCCTGATTCCACCGACATTAGTTCCTGATTCCACCGTCGTTAGTTCCTGATTCCACAAACATTAGTTCCTGATTCCACCGACGTTAGTTCCTGATTCCAGCGACATTACTTCCTGGTTCCACCAACGTTAGTTCCTGATTCCACCGACGTTACTTCCTGATTCCACCAACGTTACTTCCTGATTCCACCGACGTTAGTTCCTGATTCCACCAACGTTACTTCCTGATTCCAGCGACATTACTTCCTGGTTCCACCAACGTTAGTTCCTGATTCCACAAACATTAGTTCCTGATTCCACCGACGTTAGTTCCTGATTCCACCGACGTTAGTTCCTGATTCCAGCGACGTTACTTCCTGATTCCACCAATGTTACTTCCTGATTCCAGCGACATTACTTCCTGATTCCACCGACATTAGTTCCTGATTCCACCGACGTCAGTTCAACTTGTTATATATTTGCCTCCATGTTACGATCTGATGTCCCTCTATATCCATAACACACACACACAAGTACGGATACACGCACGCAAACTCACAAACAAACACACACTCACAAACACATCTGTAACAGACATCTCTAACAGACACATCTGTAACAGACACATCTGTAACAGACACATCTGTAACAGACACATCTGTAACAGGTCTAACGTGGCTCTATAGTTCCAGCTCTCCATCTCCCCGCAGTCCCTTCCGCTCTGTCTTTACAAACACCTGTGTTTACATACACCTTAGTCAAATATATTTAAACTCAGTTATTCACAATTCTGACATTTAATCCTAGTAATAATTCCCTGTTTTAGGTCAATTAGGATCACCACTTTAATCTAAGAATATGAAATGTCAGAATAATAGTAGAGAGAATGATTTATTTCAGCTTTTAGTTCTTTCATTACATTCCCAGTGGGTCAAACATTTGCATACACTCAATTAGTACTTGGTAACAGTGTCTTTAAATTGTTTAATTTGGGTCAAACATTTTGGGTAGCCTTCCACAAGCTTCCCACAATAAGTTGGGTGAATTTTGGCCCATTCTTCCTGACAGAGCTGGTGTAACTGAGTCAGGTTTGTAGGCCTCCTTGCTTTTTCAGTTCTACCCACCAATTTTGTATGGGATTGAGGTCAGGGCTTTGTTGTGGCCAATCCAGAACTTTGACTTTGTTGTCCTTAAGCCAATTTGCCACAACTTTGGAAGCATGCTTGGGGTCATTGTCCATTTTAAAAACCCATTTGCGACCAAGCTTTAGAATCCTCACTGATGTCTTGAGATGTTGCTTCAGTATATCCACATAATTTCCCTATTCATGATGCCATCTATTTTGTGAAGTGCACCAATCCCTCCTGCAGCAAAGCACCCCCACAAAATGATGCTGCCACCCCCGTGCTTCACGGTTGGGATGGTATTCTTCAGCATGCAAATCTCCCCCTTTTTCCTCCAAACATAACGATGGTCATTATGGCCAAACAGTTCTATTTCTGTTTCATCAGACCAGAGGACATTTCTCCAAAAAGTACGAACTTTGTCCCCATGTGCAGTTGCAAACTGCTTTTTTTATGGAGGTTTTGGAGCAGTGGTTTCTTCCTTGCTGTGCGGCCTTTCAGGTTATGTCGATATAGGACTCATTTTACTGTGGATATAGATACATTTGTACATGTTTCCTCCAGCATCTTCACATGGTCCTTTGCTGTTGTTCTGGGATTGACATCGCACCAAAGTACCTTCATCTCTCCTTCCTGAGCGGTATGACGGCTGCATGGTCCCATGGTGTTTATACTTGCGTACTATTGTTTGTACAGGTGAACGTGGAACTTTCAGTCGTTTGGAAATTGCTCCCAAGGATGAACCGGACTTGTGGAGGTCTATAATTTATTGTGGTCTTGGCTGATTTCTTTTGATTTTCTCATGATGTCAAGCACAGGGGCACTGAGTTTGAAGGTAGACCTTGAAATACATCCACAGGCACAACTCCAATTGACTCAAATGATGTCAATTAGCCTATCAGAAGCATGTAAAGCCTTGACATCTTTTTGGGGAATTTTCCAAGCTCTTTAAAGGCACAGTCAACTTAGTGTATGTAAACTTCTGACCCACTTGAATTGTGATTCAGTGAATTATAAGTGAAATAATCTGTCTGGAAACAATTGTTGGAAAAATGACTTGTGTCATGCACAAAGTAGATCCTAACCGACTTGCCAAAACTGTAGTTTTGGAGTGGTTGAAAAATGAGTTTAAATGACTCCAACCTAAGTGTATGTAAACTTCTGACTTCAACTGTATAGCTGTATCTCTGTGCGTCCCAAATGGCACCTTAGTCCCTCTATAGGTCACTACATTTGACCAGGGCTCTGTTGGTGCCCTATAAAGGGAATAGAGTCATTTGGAATGCATCCTATTCTTTCCATTTTCTCCCCACTGGCCCTCTAGTGTCCTTTCTTTGTCTCCACTAAGTGTCTGTGTGTGTGTGTGTGTGTGTGTGTGTGTGTGTGTGTGTGTGTGTGTGTGTGTGTGTGTGTGTGTGTGTGTGTGTGTGTGTGTGCCTGTGTGTGTGTGTGTGTATATCACTTTATAGTTAACTTTTCTCACTATTGAGTAGCAATATGGTAAAAAAAATGAGGAGCAAAATATTTCCCTCTATTCTATTGTATTCTATTATATTGTACTATATTGCGTTGCGTGCATTGTATTGTATTGTATTGTATATTGGTGGTGTTTCATCCAAAAGTCGTCTCACATCAATCAACAAAGCACTGCTCCAATGTTAAATCTAATCTAGCCCAAGATATGGATCGGTCCAACGCACATTCACATACTGTCCCTATAGATCACTGTGTAAATAGATTATATTTGAATTATCTATACATCAAGTACATTACAGCCCTGTCTAACGGTAAACTGAACTGACTAAAAGTAGACTGTATGGAGACAGTGGTGGAGCAGGGAAAGAGGGACAGTGGAGGAGAAGAGGAAGAGAGACAGTGGAGGAGAAGAGGAAGAGGGACAGTGGAGGAGAAGAGCAAGAGGGACAGTGAAGGAGAAGAGGAAGAGGGACAGTGGAGGAGAAGAGCAAGAGGGACAGTGAAGGAGAAGAGGAAGAGGAAGAGAGACAGTGGAGGAGAAGAGGAAGAGGGACAGTGGAGGAGAAGAGCAAGAGGGACAGTGAAGGAGAAGAGGAAGAGGAAGAGAGACAGTGGAGGAGAAGAGGAAGAGGGACAGTGGAGGAGAAGAGGAAGAGGGAGAGAGACAGAGGAGGAGAAGAGGGAAGAGGAAGAGGGGCAGTGGAGGGGAAGAGGGACAGAGGAGGAGAAGAGGAAGAGGGACAGTGGACGAGAAGAGGAAGAGGGACAGTGGAGGAGAAGAGGAAGAGGGACAGAGGAGGAGAAGAGGAAGAGGGACAGTGGGGGAGAAGAGGGACAGTGGAGGGGAAGAGGGACAGTGGACGAGAAGAGGAAGAGGGACAGTGGACGAGAAGAGGAAGAGGGACAGTGGACGAGAAGAGGAAGAGGGACAGTGGAGGAGAAGAGGGACAGTGGAGGAGAAGAGGAAGAGGAACAGTGGAGGAGAAGAGGGACAGTGGAGGAGAAGAGGGACAGTGGAGGAGAAGAGGGACAGTGGAAGAGAAGAGGGGCAGTGGAGGAGAAGTGGGACAGTGGAGGAGAAGAGGGACAGTGGAGGAGAAGAGGGACAGTGGAGGAGAAGAGGGACAGTGGAGGAGAAGAGGGACAGTGGAGGAGAAGAGGGACAGTGGAGGGGAAGAGAGACAGTGGAGGAGAAGAGGGACAGTGGAGGAGAAGAGGGACAGTGGAGGGGAAGAGGAGGAGGGACAGTGGAGGAGAAGAGGGACAGTGGAGGGGAAGAGAGACAGTGGAGGGGAAGAGGGACAGTGGAGGAGAAGAGGGACAGTGGAGGGGAAGAGGAGGAGGGACAGTGGAGGAGAAGAGGGACAGTGGAGGAGAAGAGGGACAGTGGAGGAGAAGAGGGACAGTGGAGGAGAAGAGGGACAGTGGAGGAGAAGAGGGACAGTGGAGGGGAAGAGAGACAGTGGAGGAGAAGAGGGACAGTGGAGGAGAAGAGGGACAGTGGAGGGGAAGAGGAGGAGGGACAGTGGAGGAGAAGAGGGACAGTGGAGGAGAAGAGGGACAGTGGAGGGGAAGAGGAGGAGGGACAGTGGAGGAGAAGAGGGACAGTGGAGGAGAAGAGGGACAGTGGAGGAGAAGAGGGACAGTGGAGGAGAAGAGGAGGAGGGACAGTGGAGAAGAGGGACAGTGGAGGAGAAGAGGGACAGTGGAGGAGAAGAGGGACAGTGGAGGAGAAGAGGAGGAGGGACAGTGGAGGAGAAGAGGGACAGTGGAGGAGAAGAGGGACAGTGGAGGAGAAGAGGGACAGTGGAGGAGAAGAGGGACAGTGGAGGAGAAGAGGGACAGTGGAGGGGAAGAGGGACAGTGGAGGAGAAGAGGGACAGTGGAGGAGAAGAGGGACAGTGGAGGGGAAGAGGAAGAGAGAGAGAGAGACAGTGGAGCGGAAGAGGAAGAGAGACAGTGGAGGGGAAGAGGAAGAGGGACAGTGGAGGGGAAGAGGAAGAGGGACAGTGGAGGAGAAGAGGAAGAGGGACAGTGGGGGAGAAGAGGAAGAGGGACAGTGGGGGAGAAGAGGAAGAGGAGGAGAGACAGTGGATGAGAAGAGGAAGAGAGACAGTGGAGGGGAAGAGGAAGAGGGACAGTGGAGGAGAAGTGGAAGAGGGACAGTGGAGGAGAAGAGGAAGAGGGACAGTGGGGGAGAAGAGGAAGAGGGACAGTGGAGGGGAAGAGGAAGAGGAGGAGAGACAGTGGAGGAGAAGAGGAAGAGGGACAGTGGGGGTGAAGAGGAAGAGGGACAGTGGAGGGGAAGAGGAAGAGGAGGAGAGACAGTGGAGGAGAAGTGGAAGAGAGACAGTGGAGGGGAAGAGGAAGAGGTACAGTGGGGGAGAAGAGGAAGAGGAGGAGAGACGGTGGAGGAGAAGAGGAAATGTGATCGTTATTGATAGTAATTAGGGCCGGAAGCTCTTTCCTCACCGTGTGACCTGACCAGGAACCGTTCTAAGCACTAGTTATTATTGAACATAACGGTCGGGTCATGTGATCAGAAAAAAAGGCAGCAACAGGAAATATGTATGATCATTGCACATACAGTTGAAGTCGGAAGTGTACATACACTTAGGTTGGAGTAATTAAAACTCGTTTTTCAACCACTCCACAATTTTCTGGTTAACAAACCATAGTTTGGGCAAGTCGGTTAGGACATCTACTTTGTGCATGACACATGTCATTTTTCCAACAATTGTTTACAGACAGATTATTTCACTTATAATTCACTGTATCACAATTCCAGTGGGTCAAAATTTTACATACACTATGTTGACTGTGCCTTTAAACAGCATGGAAAATTCCAGAAAATTATGTCATGGCTTTAGAAGCTTCTGATAGGCTAATTGACATCATTTGAGTCAATTGGAGATGTACCTGTGGATGTATTTCAAGGCCTACCTTCAAACTCAGTGCCTCTTTGCTTGACATCATGGGAAAATCAAAATAAATCAGCCAAGACCTGAGAAAACAAATTATAGACCTCCACAAGTCTGGTTCATCCTTGGGAGCAATTTCCAAACGCCTGAAGGTACTATGTTCATCTGTACAAACAATAGTACACAAGTATAAACACCAAGGGACCACGCAGCCGTCATACCCCTCAGGAAGGAGGGGTATGAGATGAACATACTTTGGTGCGAAGAGTGCAAATCAATCCCAGAACAACAGCAAAGGACCTTGTGAAGATGCTGGAGGAAACAGGTACAAGGGTATCTATATCCACAGTAAAATGAGTCCTATATCGACATAACCTGAAAGGCCGCTCAGCAAGGAAGAAGCCACTGGTCCAAAACCACCATAAAAAAGCCAGACTGCACATGGGGACAAAGATGTCCTCTGGTCTGATGAAACAAAAATAGAACTGTTTGGCCATAATGACCATCGTGATGTTTGTAGGAAAAAGGGGGAGGCTTGCAAGTCGAAGAACACCATCCCAACCGTGAAGCACGGAGGTGGCAGCATCATGTTGTGGGGGGGCTTTGCTGCAGGAGGGACAGGTGCACTTCATAAAATAGATGGCATCATGAGGAAGGGAAGTTATGTGGATATATTGAAGCAACATCTCAAGATATCAGTCAGGAAGTTAAAGATTGGTCGCAAATGGGTCTTCCAAATGGACAATGACCCTAAGCATACTTCTAAAGTTGTGGCAAAATGGCTTTAGGACAACAAAGCCCTGACCTCAATCCTATAGCAAATTTGTGGGCAGAACTGAGAAAGCGTGTGCGAGCAAGGAGGCCTACAAACCTGACTCAGTTACACCAGCTCTGTCAGGAGGAATGGGACAAAATTCACCCAACTTATTGTGGGAAGCTTGTGGAAGGCTACCCGAAACGTTTGACCCAAGTTAAACAATTTAAAGTCAAAGCTACCAAATACTAATTGAGTGTATGTAAACTTCTGACCCACTGGAAATGTGATGAAAGAAAAAGCTGAAATCATCCTCTACTATTATTCTGACATTTCACATTCTTAAAATAAAGTGGTGATCCTAACTGACCTAAGACAGGGACAATTGTACTAGGATTAAATGTCAGGAATTGTGGAAAAACTGAGTTTAAATGTATTTGGCTAAGGTGTACGTAAACGTCCTGACTTAGTGGTCCATAATGCACTGCTGTGTATCTCTAGGTCAGGGAGATGATGGAGGGACAGCTGACAAAGCTCTTATAAACTGCTTCCCAAAACGGCAACAGATTGCCTTTATAGTACACTGGTTTAGACTCATGGGTCTCTGGGCAAAACTAGTGTACTATATAGGGAATATTGTGGAAGTTGTGATGCCGACATACTGTAGGTGTCTGGATAAATCTACTGATCTAGGTTTAAAAACTGGGCGGATGGATAGACAGGGCTAGGTACACATCGCTATACCTCACCCGTAAAGGAAGATGTTTGGTAGACTGTAGTATTTGGCTCTGTCTGAGATGTTTGGTAGACTGTAGTATTTGGCTCTGTCTGAGATGTATGGTAGACTGTAGTATTTGGCTCTGTCTGAGATGTAGTATTTGGCTCTATCTGAGATGTAGTATTTGGCTCTGTCTGAGATGTAGTATTTGGCTCTGTCTGAGATGTACAGTAGACTGTAGTATTTGGCTCTGTCTGAGATGTACAGTAGATTGTAGTATTTGGCTCTGTCTGAGATGTATGGTAGACTGTAGTATTTGGCTCTATCTGAGATGTACAGTAGACTGGAGTATTTGGCTCTGTCTGAGATGTACAGTAGACTGGAGTATTTGGCTCTGTCTGAGATGTAGTATTTGGCTCTGTCTGAGATGTAGTATTTGGCTCTGTCTGAGATGTACAGTAGACTGGAGTATTTGGCTCTGTCTGAGATGCAGTATTTGGCTCTGTCTGAGATGTAGTATTTGGCTCTGTCTGAGATGCAGTATTTGGCTCTGTCTGAGATGTACAGTAGACTGGAGTATTTGGCTCTGTCTGAGATGTAGTATTTGGCTCTGTCTGAGATGTAGTATTTGGCTCTGTCTGAGATGCAGTATTTGGCTCTGTCTGAGATGTACAGTAGACTGGAGTATTTGGCTCTGTCTGAGATGCAGTATTTGGCTCTATCTGAGATGTAGTATTTGGCTCTGTCTGAGATGTATGGTAGACTGTAGTATTTGGCTCTGTCTGAGATGTACAGTAGACTGGAGTATTTGGCTCTGTCTGAGATGTAGTATTTGGCTCTGTCTGAGATGTAGTATTTGGCTCTGTCTGAGATGCAGTATTTGGCTCTGTCTGAGATGTACAGTAGACTGGAGTATTTGGCTCTGTCTGAGATGCAGTATTTGGCTCTATCTGAGATGTAGTATTTGGCTCTGTCTGAGATGTATGGTAGACTGTAGTATTTGGCTCTGTCTGAGATGTACAGTAGACTGGAGTATTTGGCTCTGTCTGAAACATGCTCTGATGTTCTGAAGTCTCTGGCTGTCTGACTACAGTATAGGCAGATGCCGGTTCGGGGAAAAAAAATGTTTCTTTTCCATCAATATTTATGAGAAATCAGCACCTCCATCACTCAAACCCAAAGAAAGGATGTGTCCTCAATGGCACCATATTCCCTATATAGTGCTATACGTATTAACGGCGCCCTATGGTCCCTGGTCAAAATAAGTGTACTTAATAGGGGATAGAGAATCATTTAGGACACAACCAAAGACAGAGAGAAATAAAGTTACAATAAAAAAACTATATATCTATATCCTGTCTGTGTGTCACTCCCATTGGGACCCTGCTCCTGAGGACACACCTGTGAATATCAACACCAGGGACGACTGTCAGATAGAATGGAGACTGTTTTGGTTTACTGTTGGCTTAGCTTTAAAGTTGTATTTCCTTGTTTCTCAGGTTAAGTTTAGCTTATTGGGATCCCTGTTCGCTACTGCACATGAGGCAGCTACTCTTCCTGGGGTCCACATAACGCATACAAATACATGACAGAGTACAGAACCTTTATAATTTTGCACGCCCAATTTTTCAGTTTTTGATTTGTTAAAAAAGTTTGAAATATCCAATAAATGTTGTTCCACTTCATGATTGTGTCCCACTTGCTGTTGATTCTTCACAAAAAAATACAGTTTTATATCTTTATGTTTGAAGCCTGAAATGTGGCAAAAGATCGCAAAGTTCAAGGGGGCCGAATACTTTCGCAAGGCACTGTATATATATTTTTTTTAAGCTAAACTTGCTTTTTGCCTGAGTAACCTGTGGTGGCAGAGCATTCCATGATGACGTGGCTCTACTGTGTGTCTGGTGGGGTTGGAAGTGTACGCAAATAGCTTATACAAGTGGTTAGAAGAGAAGTAGTCAATTTCTCCTCAACCCTCAACCATGAAAGACGGTCCTGCATGTTGATGATGTGAGTTGTATATGTTCAGGTAAAAGGGCAAGGCGTGCTGCTCTGTTTTGAGCCAGATGCAGATCTCTCCTTGCTGCACCTGACCATATTATCAGACAGTAACCAAGACGGGACCAGACCAGAGCTTGAACAACTAGTACAGATGATCTGTGTGTGAAAGAAACACAGAACATATTTTCACAAGGTGTTTATAAATGATGTGATACCCATTAGGGATGCTCTTTGAAGCAACTCATCCGTTCATACACATCAATCTCTTGACTATAGAAGTCTAAATATGACAATATGATTCCACCAATTGTAACCTTCTGTATCACTTTCAAATAGGTACTTTTATTTTGAAGGCAAACCGCAAATTCCACTATTGTGCCGAATCCTAATTGTGGCTAGCCTCACAACACATAACCCGGTCAGGTCGAGATTTACGAACCAGATGAAGCTAGATGGCTGCTTTTAATGTTCGTTTTGGGCAACAGAGTTAATGAACTGAAGTTCAATTTCAACAGGCGAACAACAAGTGTTTACCTAGCTAATACTTACAAGGATCCCCGAAATCATTGCTAAGAATAATGAAAATGACTGCAGTTACTACGGGTCATTGTTTTCATGCTGGTTGTATTGGTGGTAACTCGGTACCAAGCTAAAACAAGCTACCTAGAACTTGCGGTCTAACAAATAATGCTTTATTACCAATGCGGTATTGTAAACACATCGTTTGTGCCCGGTGTTTGCAGACTTTTTTTTGTACAACTTTGACAGTGCTACTGATAGTGGTGGCGCTTGGCTTGCACGTTTAACTCCAGCACACACAACATTATATAATAAAAAGGTGTTATTTGATGTGTCAAATTTAAACGCTTATTTAATTAACGCTTCAAATAGTGTTTTTTTTTACACGGAAAAGACCCACACGGCGTTCCATAGTGTGTCATGTCGCTAATAGGAAGGAAGGAATACCTAGGATAGGATAAAGTAATCCTTCTCACCCCCCCCCTTAAATGATTTAGATGCACTATTGTAAAGTGGCTGTTCCACTGGATGTCATAAGGTGAATTCACCAATTTGTAAGTCGCTCTGGATAAGAGCGTCTGCCAAATGACTTAAATGTAAATGTAATAGCAGTGACGCTGTTCCCGTGTAACGTCGGTAGGGCAACACGCGTACCGGTGCTCGACCAGTCGGCGAAGGACAACATCAACCACGACAGAGAACGGTTGATTGTTGATGGGGTTATTACCTTTGAGTTGTCCCGCTGAAATGTTCTTACGCGCTCAAATGACTCATCGACATGTTGACTCTATTTAGAAGACAATAAGTCATGTTTGTTAGTCTCCCCATATATATTTTTTAAAGATTACACTTGTCCTCAAAAATAAATATGTAGCCAACATTATTTTTTATCACATGTAGACAGCCAACACTTGGAAGAAAGAAAATGGATTAAAACCTCATTTGCATAATGTTTTGAAAGCCTTTATTCTTGCATTCTTATTTGTATCCACCACATTGATTTGTATACTGGATTATTGACATGTCTCTACTGCTGTAAACGTCATTTTAGTTCATGTTTATGTACACCAAATGTTTGTTTTTTTTTTTTTTGCTGTATCCTGTTGAGGGAGCTGCCTGTTGGCATCCTGCTGAGGGAGCTGCCCGTTAGCATCCTGCTGTATCCTGCTGAGGGAGCTGCCTGTTAGCATCCTGCTGTATCCTGCTGAGGGAGCTGCCTGTTAGCATCCTGCTGTATCCTGTTGAAGGAGCTGCCTGTTAGCATCCTGCTGAGGGAGCTGCCTGTTAGCATCCTGCTGTATCCTGTTGAGGGAGCTGCCTGTTAGCATCCTGCTGTATCCTGTTGAGGGAGCTGCCTGTTAGCATCCTGCTGTATCCTGTTGAGGGAGCTGCCTGTTAGCATCCTGCTGTATCCTGTTGAGGGAGCTGCCTGTTAGCATCCTGCTGTATCCTGTTGAGGGAGCTGCCTGTTAGCATCCTGCTGTATCCTGTTGAGGGAGCTGCCTGTTAGCATCCTGCTGTATCCTGTTGAGGGAGCTGCCTGTTAGCATCCTGCTGTATCCTGTTGAGGGAGCTGCCTGTTAGCATCCTGCTGTATCCTGCTGAGGGAGCTGCCTGTTAGCATCCTGCTGAGGGAGCTGCCTGTTAGCATCCTGCTGAGGGAGCTGCCCGTTAGCATCCTGCTGAGGGAGCTGCCCGTTAGCATCCTGCTGAGGGAGCTGCCCGTTAGCATCCTGCTGAGGGAGCTGCCTGTTAGCATCCTGCTGAGGGAGCTGCCCGTTAGCATCCTGCTGAGGGAGCTGCCCGTTAGCATCCTGCTGAGGGAGCTGCCCGTTAGCATCCTGCTGAGGGAGCTGCCCGTTAGCATCCTGCTGAGGGAGCTGCCCGTTAGCATCCTGCTGAGGGAGCTGCCCGTTAGCATCCTGCTGAGGGAGCTGCCCGTTAGCATCCTGCTGAGGGAGCTGCCCGTTAGCATCCTGCTGGGGGAGCTGACTATGGACCGGCACCATTTTGGTGTTTTTTTACCGTGCTGGATAACTGGAACAAGTATATGACTGTAGTTTCCCTGTACCGTGCTGGATAACTGGAACAAGTATATGACTGTAGTTTCCCAGTACCGTGCTGGATAACTGGAACAAGTATATGACTGTAGTTTCCCTGTACCGTGCTGGATAACTGGAACAGGTATATGACTGTAGTTTCCCTGTACCGTGCTGGATAACTGGAACAAGTATATGACTGTAGTCTCCCTGTACCGTGCTGGATAACTGGAACAGGTATATGACTGTAGTTTCCTTGTACCGTGCTGGATAACTGGAACAAGTATATGACTGTAGTCTCCCTGTACCGTGCTGGATAACCGGAACAAGTGTATGACTGTAGTTTCCCTGTACCGTGCTGGATAACAGGAACAAGTATATGACTGTAGTTTCCCTGTACCGTGCTGGATAACCGGAACAAGTGTATGACTGTAGTTTCCCTGTACCGTGCTGGATAACTGGAACAAGTATATGACTGTAGTTTCCCTGTACCGTGCTGGATAACCGGAACAAGTGAATGACTGTAGTTTCCCTGTACCGTGCTGGATAACCGGAACAAGTGTATGACTGTAGTTTCCCTGTACCGTGCTGGATAACCGGAACAAGTATATGACTGTAGTTTCCCAGGACCGTGCTGTTAACTGGAACAAGTGTATGACTGTAGTTTCCCTGTACCGTGCTGGATAACCGGAACAAGTATATGACTGTAGTTTCCCAGGACCGTGCTGATAACTGGAACAAGTGTATGACTGTAGTTTCCCTGTACCGTGCTGGATAACCGGAACAAGTATATGACTGTAGTTTCCCAGTACCGTGCTGGATAACTGGAACAAGTATATGACTGTAGTTTCCCTGTACCGTGCTGGATAACTGGAACAAGTATATGACTGTAGTTTCCCTGTACCGTGCTGGATAACTGGAACAAGTATATGACGGTAGTTTCCCTGTACCCTGCTGGATAACTGGAACAAGTATATGACGGTAGTTTCCCTGTACCGTGCTGGATAACTGGAACAAGTATATGACGGTAGTTTCCCTGTACCGTGCTGGATAACTGGAACAAGTATATGACGGTAGTTTCCCTGTACCGTGCTGGATAACTGGAACAAGTATATGACGGTAGTTTCCCTGTACCGTGCTGGATAACTGGAACAAGTATATGACGGTAGTTTCCCTGTACCGTGCTGGATAACAGGAACAAGTAAATTCAGTCCTTGTCGGTCCTAACTGATGATTTCACTGAGGTGATTCTCAGTACAAGATGGGCCTTTCCCATAGTCTGCCAGGTAACTGGACACTGTACATCTAGAACTAGTTATAAATCAGAACCTCTGCAGTCAGACAGAGTAGAACACAGGGACAGCAAGAGGAATCAATCAGAAAGGGAGTGACGGAGCGATGGAGGGAGGAGAGTGAGAGAGAGAGAGAGAGACACAGAGAGAGACACAGAGAGAGAGACAGAGAGTGACACAGAGAGAGAGAGACAGACACAGAGAGAGAGAGAGAGATAGACACAGAGAGAGAGACACAGAGAGAGACACAGAGAGAGAGACAGAGAGAGAGAGAGACATAGATAGACACAGAGACACAGAGAGAGAGAGAGACAGACAGAGAGAGAGAGAGAGAGAGACAGAGAGACACAGAGAGTGTCTCTCTCTGTTTTTCACACCTCTCTCCTCTCTTCTCCCTCTCTCCTCCCTCCTCCCTCCTCTCCTCCCTCTTTCATCTCGTCCCCTCCACCCATCTCCCCATCCCTCTCTCCTCTCCTCCACCCCGCTCCTCCATCACTCTCTCCCATCCTCTTTCTCCTCCATCCCTCTCCCCTTTCTTCTCTTCACACCTCTCCCCTCTCCTTAACACCCCTCTCCTCTCCTTAACACCCCTTCTCTCTCCTTAACACCCCTCCCCTCTCCTTAACACCCCTCCCCTCCCCTTAACACCCCTCCCCTCTTCTTAACACCCCTTCTCTCTCCTAAACACCCCATTCTCTCTCCTTAACACCCCTCACGTCTCCTTAACACCCATCCCCTCTCCTCAACACCCATCCTCTCTCCTTAACACCCCTTCTCTCTCCTTAACACCCCTCTCCTCTCCTTAACACCCCTTCTCTCTCCTTAACACCCATCCCCTCTCCTTAACACCCATCCCCTCTCCTTAACACCCCTTCTCACTCTCCTGCTTCGTCTCCTCAGAGAAAGTCATTAGGTATAAGAAAGGGAGGGATACTTACCCTCTGTTGGTAACGATGGCATTCTTCAAGTGAATGTAGCTGGTCGGGAAGATTCCCTGAGGAAAGAAAAACCAGGGACTGTATTAGCTTTGACCAGGGACTGTACTAGCTTTGACCGTGGACTGTATTAGCTTTGACCGTGGACTGTATTAGCTTTGACCAGGGACTGTATTAGCTTTGAACATGGACTGTATTAGCTTTGAACATGGACTGTATTAGCTTTGACCATGGACTGTATTAGCTTTGACCAGGGACTGTATTAGCCTTGACCAGGGACTGTATTAGCTTTGACCAGGGACTGTATTAGCTTTGACCAGGGACTGTATTAGCTTTGAACATGGACTGTATTAGCTTTGACCATGGACTGTATTAGCTTTGACCAGGGACTGTATTAGCTTTGAACATGGACTGTATTAGCTTTGAACATGGACTGTATTAGCTTTGACCATGGACTGTATTAGCTTTGACCAGGGACTGTATTAGCCTTGACCAGGGACTGTATTAGCTTTGACCAGGGACTGTATTAGCTTTGACCAGGGACTGTATTAGCTTTGAACATGGACTGTATTAGCTTTGACCATGGACTGTATTAGCTTTGACCAGGGACTGTATTAGCTTTGACCAGGGACTGTATTAGCCTTGACCAGGGACTGTATTAGCTTTGACCAGGGACTGTATTAGCTTTGACCAGGGACTGTATTAGCTTTATTAGTAAAATAACTAGGGAATAACAGTAGTGGTGTTTCTGACAAGTACACTAATTACCCTATAGTTTAGCCCATTGTTAAGAATTAGAATTGTTCCACTCATCAGACTAAATCCAGTAAATAGATAATAAAATATCCAGAAGACGAGGGACATAAATCTGTCCCTTCATACAAACCAAACTATTTTTAAATGAATTATACCCGCTCTAGAATCAAACACCCACTTCTGGATCATGCCCTGATCTGTTTCACCTGTCCTTGTTATTGTCTCCACCCCTTCTAGGTGTCGCTTGTTTTCCCCAGTGTATTTATCCCTGTGTTTCCTGTCTCTCTGCGCCAGTGTATTTATCCCTGTGTTTCCTGTCTCTCTGTGCCAGTGTATTTATCCCTGTGTTTCCTGTCTCTCTGTGCCAGTGTATTTATCCCTGTGTTTCCTGTCTCTCTGTACCAGTGTATTTATCCCTGTGTTTCCTGTCTCTCTGTGCCAGTGTATATATCCCTGTGTTTCCTGTCTCTCTGTGCCAGTGTATATATCCCTGTGTTTCCTGTCTCTCTGTGCCAGTGTATTTATCCCTGTGTTTCCAGTCTCTGTGCCAGTGTATATATCCCTGTGTTTCCTGTCTCTCTGTGCCAGTGTATATATCCCTGTGTTTCCTGTCTCTCTGTGCCAGTGTATTTATCCCTGTGTTTCCTGTCTCTCTGTGACAGTGTATTTATCCCTGTGTTTTCTGTCTCCCTGTGCCAGTGTATTTATCCCTGTGTTTCCTGTCTCTCTGTGCCAGTGTATTTATCCCTGTGTTTCCTGTCTCGCTGTGCCAGTGTATTTATCCCTGTGTTTCCTGTCTCTCTGTACCAGTGTATTTATCCCTGTGTTTCCTGTCTCTCTGTACCAGTGTATTTATCCCTGTGTTTCCTGTCTCTCTGTACCAGTGTATTTATCCCTGTGTTTCCTGTCTCTCTGTGCCAGTGTATATATCCCTGTGTTTCCTGTCTCTCTGTGCCAGTGTATATATCCCTGTGTTTCCTGTCTCTCTGTGCCAGTGTATTTATCCCTGTGTTTCCAGTCTCTGTGCCAGTGTATATATCCCTGTGTTTCCTGTCTCTCTGTGCCAGTGTATATATCCCTGTGTTTCCTGTCTCTCTGTGCCAGTGTATATATCCCTGTGTTTCCTGTCTCTCTGTGCCAGTGTATTTATCCCTGTGTTTCCAGTCTCTGTACCAGTGTATTTATCCCTGTGTTTCTTATCTCTCTGTGCCAGTGTATTTATCCCTGTGTTTCCTGTCTCTCTGTAACAGTGTATCCCTGTGTTTCCTGTCTCTCTGTAACAGTGTATTTATCCATGTGTTTCCTGTCTCTCTGTGCCAGTTCATCTTGTATGTCTCCAAGTCAACCAGCATTTTCCCCGTTCTCCTGCTTTTTGCATTCTCCTTTTTCTAGTCCTCCCGGTTTTGACCCTTGCCTGTTTTCTGGACTCTGTACCCGCCTGTCTGCCTTGACCACGAGCCTGTCTTCCACTCTGTACCTCCTAGACTCTGATCTGGTTTTGACCTTTTTGCCTGTCCACGACCCTTCTCTTGCCTTCCCCTTTAGATTAATAAACGTTGTAAGACTCCAACCTTCTGCCTCCTGTGTCTGCATTTGGGTTTCGCCATGATATTTGGGTTCCCATTCTGTTCAACACAATTGTTTTAATAGTTACAAATGAAGTCTCCCAACAAAACTTCCCCACTAAAACATAGGTATCAAGTCTCCCTACCAAACTTCCCCACTAAAACATAGGTATCAAGTCTCCCAACCAAACTTCCCCACTAAAGCATAGGTATCAAGTCTCCCTACCAAACTTCCTTGCTAAAACCTCTTGATGCCGTTTCATTGTCACAGCCTAAATACCAATCACCAAAATGAGGGGACCAAGCTAATGCAATTGTGGATTAAATCAACTTTAGTACATGCTGTCAAAAGGCTGTATTCTGCAATGGGGGCGGGAATAAGAGCAACCCAAATGTGTTGACAACGTTGCACAAGAGAAAAGCGTGATGTTATTTTTAAACTTGTATAAAATCAGTGGAGAACATTCTCCATTCCAATCTAGAGGGGCGTTTCTTTAAAACATGCTTCCAATCACCTTGATCCTTTACATAGCTAGACCAATCATATGCTTCAACGCGCCGCAGATACGTTAACACGCCGACTATCCAATGGATGACTTAGTAAAAAAAGAAAATCTGTACTTTTCAATGGGTGTGAGAGGTGTGGCGTGGGAACGTGAGAAGAAGAGGGTCAAATGCATGTTCTCACAGCCTATGTGATATAAGAGACAGTAAGATGACAGAATAAGCTGCCTCTGCAGAATGTGAGTGATTCTATTCAGGGGATGTAGAGAGACTGCTCTCCCACACACACACACACACACACACACACACACACACACACACACGCACAAGCACACACACACACACACACACACAGACACAGACACAGACACAGACACAGACACAGACACAGACACAG
Source organism: Oncorhynchus masou masou (assembly GCF_036934945.1). NCBI lineage: Eukaryota > Metazoa > Chordata > Actinopteri > Salmoniformes > Salmonidae > Oncorhynchus > Oncorhynchus masou. Next base: position 9,670,258 of record NC_088217.1, read on the forward strand.
ACACAGACACAGACACAGACACACAGACACAGACACAGACACAGACACAGACACACACACACACACACACACACACACACACACACACACACACACACACACACACACACACACACACACACACACACACACACATACCATCTTGTCTGACCTCCTTTCAGCCCTGCTACATCCAGGAAGTGAAGCATTATGTAGTAACAGTGCATGTTGGGAAATCACTAGCCATCTGGATCTGTGCCCTCCGGCAATGCAGATCTGCCTGTGTGTGTGTGTGTGTGTGTGTGTGTGTGTGTGTGTGTGTGTGTGTGTGTGTGTGTGTGTGTGTGTGTGTGTGTGTGTGTGTGTGTGTGTGTGTGTGTGTGTGTGTGTGTATGTATGTACCCTCCCTCTGTTATATCACCAGTGTCATATCACTGCTTCTTGAAAGTTTGAGGCTGAGAATCAAAATGTTGAGGTATTATAGGCGCTCAGATGATATTATGACCTAGATAAATAGACACGAGCCATAAAATATAGACCATACTTCTAGTGATGATAGGATGTGCCTATCAACAAATATAAATTGTAGGACATTCAATACTGGAAATTATCAATACCTTCAAATAACAATAGTTATCCACTTTCATAGTCCAGGAAAGAGCATTGATCAAGTAGGAAAAAGAAGACAGCTGCATAAAGACAAACCAGGAGATAGAGAAAGAGGGAGAGAGAGAGAGAGAGGGTGAGAGAGAGAGAGAGAGAGAGGAGACATGGGGGGTGAGGGAGAGAGAGAGAGAGAGACGGAGAGATAGAGAGAGAGAGAGGGGAGACATGGGGGGTAAGGGGGAGAGGAAGAGAGACAGAGTGATAGAGAGAGAGAGAGAGAGAGAGAGAGAGAGGAGACATAGGGGGGTGAGGGAGGGAGGGAGAGAGAGAGACGGAGGGATAAAGAGAGAGAGAGATGGAGAGATAGAGAGACAGAGAGATAGAGGAGACATGGGGGGTGAGGGAGAGAGGGAGAGAGAGAGACGGAGAGATAGAGAGAGAGAGAGAGACAGGGGGTGAGGGAGAGAGGGAGAGAGAGAGACGGAGAGATAGAGAGAGAGATAGAGAAGACATGGGGGGTGAGGGAGAGAGGGAGAGAGAGATGGAGAGATAGAGTGAGAGAGAGAGACACAGGGGTGAGGGAGAGAGGGAGAGAGAGAGAGAGAGAGAGAGAGGAGACATAGGGGGTGAGGGAGAGAGGGAGAGAGAGAGACGGAGGGATAAAGAGAGAGATGGAGAAATAGAGAGACGGAGAGATAGAGGAGACATGGGGGGGAGGGAGAGAGGGAGAGAGAGAGACGGAGAGATAGAGAGAGAGAGAGAGACAGGGGGTGAGGGAGAGAGGGAGAGAGAGAGACGGAGAGATAGAGAGAGAGATAGAGGAGACATGGGGGGTGAGGGAGAGAGGGAGAGAGAGAGAGAGAGACAGGGGTGAGGGAGAGAGGGAGGGAGAGAGAGAGAGAGAGAGAGAGAGAGAGAGGGGAGAGAGAGATGGAGAGATAGAGAGACGGAGAGAGAGAGGAAACATAGGGGGTTGAGGGAGAGAGGGAGAGAGATACGGAGAGATAAAGAGAGAGAGAGAGAGAGAGAGAGAGAGAGAGAGAGAGAGAGAGATACATACAATGAAAATTGAGAGATATACACATATATAGATACAATGAAAATTATAATGTCTTTATTCTTTTGGAATTTCTGTATGTGTAATGTCTACTGTTAATTTTACTTTATTTGTTTATTTCACTTTTGTTTATTATCTTCTTCACTTGCTTTGGCAATGTTGACACATGGTGACACGTTTCCCATTCTAATAAAGCCCCTTGAATTGAATTGAGAGAGTTTCTTCTACTTACCCCAATGCACAAGTGGTTATCTCCTCCCTGCTTCCATGAAAAGACTTCCACCCTGCTACCATGAAAATACTTCCACCCTGCTACCATGACAAGACTTCCACCCTGCTACCATGAAAATACTTCCACCCTGCTTCCCATGAAAAGACTTCCACCCTGCTACCATGAAAAGACGTTCACCCTGCTACCATGAAAATAATTCCACCCTGCTACCATGAAAATACTTCCACCCTGCTACCATGAAAAGACTACCACCCTGCTACCATGAATAGACTTCCGCCCTGCTACCATGAAAATACTTCCACCCTGCTACCATGAATAGACTTCCGCCCTGCTACCATGAAAAGACTACCACCCTGCTACCATGAATAGACTTCCGCC
>NC_088217.1:9677509-9742509 GCF_036934945.1 Oncorhynchus masou masou
AGTTCCAGTCTTGGATAGCCAGCTAGCTAACATAGCATCCCTCTGTATGAGCCGGGGGTTTGAGTAGCTAAACTAGATAGCTAGATAACTAGATAGCTGATAGCTAGATAACTAGATAGCTGATAGCTAGATAACTAGATAGCTGATAGCTAGATAACTAGATAGCTGATAGCTAGATAACTAGATAGCTGATAGCTAGATAACTAGATAGCTGATAGATATCTCTCTCTCTCTCTCTCTCTCTCTCTCTTGCTTCTCCTTCATTATTGAATATATTGAATTTGGTCAAAAGATATTGAATTTGTTTAAAGCTATTGTCTTTCTTTCTCTTTGAGTCAATTACTCACCATATTTTATGCACTGCAGTGCTAGCTGTAGCTTATGCTATCAGTACTAGATTCATCCTCTGAGCCTTTGATTGGGTGGACAACATGTCAGTTCATGCTGCAAGAGCTCTGATAGGTTGGAGGACATCCTCCAGAAGTTGCTATAACTACTGTGTAAGTCTATGGAAGGGGGTGAGAACCATGAGCCTCCTAGGTTTTGTATTGAAGTCAATGTGCCCAGAGGAGGACGGAAGCTAGCTGTCCTCCGGCTACACCATGGTGCTACCCTACAGAGTACTGCTGAGGCTACTGTAGACCTTCATTGTAAAACGGTGTGTTTTAATCAATTATTTGGTGACGTGAATATAATTAGTCTAAAAAAAAAAACATTTTAAATGTTTCACTATTATTATTATTATTATTATTATTATATGTATTTTACTCACTGAGGAGGATGATCCTCCCCTTCCTCCTCTGAGGAGCCTTCACTGGTGTGTGTGTGTCTGTGCATGTGTGTTTGTGTGTGTATCTTTCAGCCAGTCTGCTATTCATCTCTCTGAGCAACACTGCATGTCCTCACGGTACAGCACCCCAGCCAGGGTGAGCCACCATGGAGAATCCCTACAAAAATCCCATTGCCATGCTCTCTGGAGACACAAACACACACACGCCGAGCATAAATACTTCTGCTTGTTTCTTTGGTCCATAATGGGGAAGGAAGCTTTATGTTCCAGGTAGCTACCCTGAGGGTTGGAGGGACAATGACCTGTGACAAACTGCTTTTCTAAAAGCTACCCATGTCCCACCTAGATAGAGAGACAATTCTGCTTGAAGGGCACTAGTCCAGTAAAAATGATGATTTGGGGAGGGGACAAAAGAGGGGAGGAGAGGAGATGAGAGGAGAAAAGAGGGGGGAGAGGAGAGGAGAGGAGAGGAGAAAAGAGGGGGAGAGGAGAGAAGAGGAGAAAAGAGGGGAGGAGAGGAGAGGAGAAAAGAGGGGGGAGAGGAGAGGAGAGGAGAAAAGAGGGGGGAGGAGAGGAGGGGAGAGGAGAGGAGAAAGAGGGGGAGAGAGAGAGGAGAGGAGAAAGAGGGGGAGAGGAGAGGAGAGGAGAAAAGAGGGGGAGAGGAGAGGAGAGGAGAAAAGAGGGGGAGGAGAGGAGGGGAGAGGAGAGGAGAAAAGAGGGGGAGGAGAGGGGAGAGGAGATAAGAGGGGGGAGTGGAGAGGAGAGGAGAGGAGAAAAGAGGGGGGGAGAAAAGAGGAGAGGAGAGGAGAAAAGGAGAGGAGAGAAGAAAAGAGGAGAGGAGAGGAGAGGAGAAAAGGAGAGGAGAGAAGAAAAGAGGAGAGGAGAAAAGAGGAGGGGAGAGGACAGGAGAGGAGAGGAGAGGAGAGGAGGGGAGAGGACAGGAGAGGAGAGGAGGGGAGAGGAGAGGAGAGGAGGGGAGGGGAGAGGATAAATGGAGCCGACAGCTATTTATTCCCTTCATTATTCAACAGAATAACATCTCCTATTCGATTAAAGTATAAACATGCTAAAGATGGTTTGATTTGATTTCTTTAGCAGAGCAAATTGTTCAGCCTCATCATTCATAACACTACATACATTGAATCTACACTGGACTGTAGCATATTCACAGTAGCTCTTTTCTCCATGACCAAACAAGATCACACAAAGGTGTCATGTGACAACAAACTCCAGCAGAGACTCACTTCACAGGAAAAGTCTCTCAGTATTCAGAATATGCCGTGATCTTTCAGAATATGCCCTGTGTGTGGGTATGTGGGCTGGGTATCTGTAAAGCACTTTATGGCAACTGCTGATGTAAAAAGGGCTTTATGAAATATAGTTCATTGATTGATTTGATGGGGGCAGCAGTTTGAAAGCAAATACTGTCACGGTATACTAGGAGTGGTGGGTTGGAATCGGGCGCAGAGAGCAGGGTTCAGTAGATCGTGATTTATTCTCCGGCCAAAAGACGGTCACGCCAACATACAGGGCGCGTAGAACAGACCAGCCCAAACACAGGACCAAACAGTCCGGAGAATACACACATGGAAACCACAATACAACAGACTAACAAAAACAATCCTGCACAAATCAAGAGCGGGACAACCTTCTACATATAGGGAAGCTAATTATCTAAAATACACACAGGTGAAACTAATAAGACAAAACCAACAGACAAACGAAAAAGGGATCGGTAGCGGCCAGTTGGACGGTGACGACGACCGACGAGCAGCGCACGAACAGGCAGGGGAGCCAACTTCAGCGGAAGTCGTGACAAAGACACAGCATAAACTTTGCAATGCCAGATTTGATGGAATTCCAGCCTGAGTTCTGTGAACCCTGTAGGTTTAATTAAAACCAGCCTCTCTCACACCCTACAGTATTACTGAGACAGATTAAAACCAGCCTCTCTCACACCCTACAGTATTACTGAAACACAATAAAACCAGCCTCTCTCACACCCTACAGTATTACTGAAACAGATTAAAACCAGCCTCTCTCACACCCTACAGTATTACTGAAACACAATAAAACCAGCCTCTCTCACACCCTACAGTATTACTGAAACAGATTAAAACCAGCCTCTCTCACACCCTACAGTATTACTGAAACAGATTAAAACCAGCCTCTCTCACACCCTACAGTATTACTGAAACAGATTAAAACCAGCCTCTCTCACACCCTACAGTATTACTGAAACATAATAAAACCAGCCTCTCTCACACCCTACAGTATTACTGAAACAGATTAAAACCAGCCTCTCTCACACCCTACAGTATTACTGAAACACAATAAAACCAGCCTCTCTCACACCCTACAGTATTACTGAAACATAATAAAACCAGCCTCTCTCACACCCTACAGTATTACTGAAACAGATTAAAACCAGCCTCTCTCATACCCTACAGTATTACTGAAACAGATTAAAACGTTTGGTTGCGTGTGTGTGTGTGTGTGTTTTGAAGCATCTCAGCGTTGACAAGAACCTAATGGAAACAGCCTTGTCTCAAAACCAACATGCAGGTTTGTGTCCCAAATGGCACCCTATTCCCTATGAGGTATAGTGTGTTACTACAGTGTATATATAGGGAATAGGGTGCTATTCAGGACTCACCCACAGAGGTCAAACAGGAGCTTTTCCCTCAACACACTGCCAACTCTTATTCTAACCACTAGTCTAACAGACACTTCAACTCATTCAGAAGTACTGTAACCTTGTAGATACACAACTAACTAAAATAATTTCTAACTTTGCATATACAACCATTGGTCTGAGAGTCCAAGCAGGCTTTGTATGCCTTTTACTGAGGAGTGGCATCGGTCTGGCCAGTCCACCATAAAGGCCTGATTGGTGGAGTGCTGCAAAGGTTCTGGAAGGTTCTACCATCTCCACAGAGGAACTCTGGTGCCACTTCCCTGACCAAGGCCCTTCTCCCCTAATTGCTCAGTTTGGCTGGGCGGCCAGATCTAGGAACATTCTTGATGGTTCCAAACTTCTTCCATTTAAAAATGATGGAGGCCACTGTGTTCTTGGGGGATCTTCAATGCTGCACAATCCTGTCTTGGAGCTCTATGGACAATTCCGTCAACCTCATGGCTTGCTTTTTGCTCTGACATGCACTGTCAACTGTGTGCCTTTTCCAAATCATGTCCAATAAGTTGAATTTACCACAGGTGGACTTCAATCAAGTTATATAAACATCTCAAGGATGATCAATGGAAACAGGATGCTCCTGGCTTGCCTTGTTTGCTAGACTGACATGTACTATATTCATGTTTTAAACAGATGGGTTTATTGCTGTCAGAATACACCAGTTTTGCTATTTTGGACCAGCAGGTTGCTGATGTCCTGCATGTGAATCCTTAAAGAGATGGATGAGACCTAACGCTTAAGAGATGGGTGGGGCTAAGGTTTAAGAGATGGGTGGAGCTAAGGCTTAAGAGACGGGTGGGGCTAAGGCTAAGAGATGGGTGGGGCTAAGGCTTAAGAGATGGGTGGGGCAAAGGCTTAAGAGATGGGTGGGGCTAAAGCTTAAGAGATGGGTGGGGCTAAGGCTTAAGAGATGGGTGGGACTAAGGCTTAAGAGATGGGTGGAGCTAAGGCTTAAGAGATGGGTGGGGCTTAGGATTAAGAGATGGGTGTGGCTAAGGCTTAAGAGATGGGTGGGGCTAAGGCTTAAGAGGGTGTGAACAATGCTGACAAAGGGGCGCTCTCCAGTACATGCACCGATACATTCAAGGGTAATTTTCTCAAAAGTGGGGTTACAAGTTTATCAACTTTCAAAGCAGAATTGCTTTCCCGTTGTTTCCTCAACTGTAGTCATACTCTCTACTGTTTTATTTATGTTAATTGTACGCCCTTTTATCCCCAATTTCATGGTATCCAATTGTTAGTAGTTACTATCTTGTCTCATTGCTACAACACCCGTACGATGGTCAAAAGCCATGCGTTCTCAGAAACACAACCCAAACAAGCTGCACTGCTTCTTAACACAGCGGAAACACCGTGCACCAGGCGACCTGGTCAGCGTGCAATGCGCCCGGCCTGCCACGGGAGTGGCTACCGGCCAAACCCTCCCTAGCCCGGACGACGCTAGGCCAATTGTGCGTCACCCCATGGTCCTCCCCGGCGCGGCCGGATACGACAGACCCTGGGCTCAAACCCAGAGTCTCTGGTGGCACAGCTAGCACTGCAATGAGTGCCTTAGACCACTGCACCACCCGGGAGGCCCTGAGTCTCTGGTGGCACAGCTAGCACTGCAATGAGTGCCTTAGACCACTGCACCACCCGGGAGGCCCTGAGTCTCTGGTGGCACAGCTAGCACTGTAATGAGTGCCTTAGACCACTGCACCACCCGGGAGGCCCTGAGTCTCTGGTGGCACAGCTAGCACTGCAATGAGTGCCTTAGACCACTGCACCACCCGGGAGGCCCTGAGTCTCTGGTGGCACAGCTAGCACTGCAATGAGTGCCTTAGACCACTGCACCACCCGGGAGGCCCTGAGTCTCTGGTGGCACAGCTAGCACTGTAATGAGTGCCTTAGACCACTGCACCAACCGGGAGGCCCTGAGTCTCTGGTGGCACAGCTAGCACTGTAATGAGTGCCTTAGACCACTGCACCATCCGGGAGGCCCTGAGTCTCTGGTGGCACAGCTAGCACTGTAATGAGTGCCTTAGACCACTGCACCACCCGGGAGGCCCTGAGTCTCTGGTGGCACAGCTAGCACTGTAATGAGTGCCTTAGACCACTGCACCACCCGGGAGGCCCTGAGTCTCTGGTGGCACAGCTAGCACTGTAATGAGTGCCTTAGACCACTGCACCACCCGGGAGGCCCTGAGTCTCTGGTGGCACAGCTAGCACTGTAATGAGTGCCTTAGACCACTGCACCACCCGGGAGGCCCTGAGTCTCTGGTGGCACAGCTAGCACTGTAATGAGTGCCTTAGACCACTGCACCACCCGGGAGGCCCTGAGTCTCTGGTGGCACAGCTAGCACTGTAATGAGTGCCTTAGACCACTGCACCACCCGGGAGGCCCTGAGTCTCTGGTGGCACAGCTAGCACTGTAATGAGTGCCTTAGACCACTGCACCACCCGGGAGGCCCTGAGTCTCTACTTTTATCCAAAGTTTAAAAAAAACACCATTTCAAATGTTGCTTCATAAGGCCAGTCAGTCACACACAAATGATATATTTTTGGGCCACTTGCGGTCAATTTGCAGTCTACAAATGTGTTGTATTCCTGTTCTGGCCCCTGACCATCCAGTCAAATAAAAATGGTCCCGCGGCTCAATGGAGTTGATGATCCATGATCTTGACAGCACTTCAGCCATTCCTACAGTCAGAAGACCTCGTGTCCTTAATATTTTTCAGAATATCATAATGAATAAACATTAAAAAAAATTAAACGCATAAAATCTGGTGTTTCTATATCAAAAGGTTTTGTTATATTTCAGACTTCTGTGATATATTCAGTATAAAGGGTAATATTGGGGTTGCAAACGCATTGAATCGAATACATTTCAACTCTATATCTGACATGGTATATTTTATCCCATTACCATGTGTGTGAGGTGGATACTTTTGTTTCAAAGTAGATTTGTTCAAGACGACAAAGAAACGCTCTGTGTGACCCTGATTTAGCCCACTGCAGTAAACGGGGTTAAAGGTTAAGCTTCCTGAATGGAGATTGCTACAATACAGAGTACGTACGATAAGTGAAACGCAAATTCACACTTAGCCAAATATAAAACCCATTAAATATGGATGAAAGATATGCATATTTGTGTCTTACGACTACAAAAACATAAAGAATAGAGCAATAAGACATTTTCTATCACATTCTTCAAAAATCCAGAGCAATTAACAGGAAGTCGTAGAAAAATCTTGCGAGCACCTTTATAAGGAATTAAGTGAATATCTGAAGTTCAGCATCAGGTAAGGGTGAGGGGTAAATTGATAGGAACTCTAATGAGGATATACTGTAGATTAGCTCAGGTAGATTATTAGCTAAATAGTTCTAGATTTTAGAGAGTATTAAGGACAGTAACACTGATGGGTGAATGAGCGGGCATGGTAGACTAACAATAGAAATGTGTAGACGGATGGCAAGTAAGTATGAGAGAGGTTCAGTAAATATGAGGTAGGTTCAGTAAGTATGAGAGAGGTTCAGTAAGTATGAGAGAGGTTCAGTAAGTATGATAGGGGTTCAGTAAGTATGAGATAGGTTCAGAAAGTATGAGACAGGTTCATTAATTATGAGGTAGGTTCAGTAAGTATGATAGGGGTTCAGTAAGTATGATAGGGGTTCAGTAAGTATGAGGTAGGTTCAGTAAGTATGAAAGAGGTTCAGTAAGTATGAGACAGGTTCATTAATTATGAGGTAGGTTCAGTAAGTATGATAGGGGTTCAGTAAGTATGATAGGGGTTCAGTAAGTATGATAGGGGTTCAGTAAGTATGAGGTAGGTTCAGTAAGTATGAAAGAGGTTCAGTAAGTATGAGAGAGGTTCAGAAAGTATGAAATGGTTCAGTAAGTATAGGAGAGGTCCAGTAAGTATGAGAGAGGTTCACTAAGTATGAGAAAGGTTCAATAAGTATGATAGGGGTTCAGTAAGTATGATAGGGGTTCAGTAAGTATGAGGTAGGTTCAGTAAGTATGAAAGAGGTTCAGTAAGTATGAGACAGGTTCATTAATTATGAGGTAGGTTCAGTAAGTATGATAGGGGTTCAGTAAGTATGATAGGGGTTCAGTAAGTATGATAGGGGTTCAGTAAGTATGAGGTAGGTTCAGTAAGTATGAAAGAGGTTCAGTAAGTATGAGAGAGGTTCAGAAAGTATGAAATGGTTCAGTAAGTATAGGAGAGGTCCAGTAAGTATGAGAGAGGTTCACTAAGTATGAGAAAGGTTCAATAAGTATGAGAGAGGTTCAGTAAGTATGAGAGAAGTTCACTAAGTAATAGAGAGATTCAGAACAACGTTAGAAGAAAAGAAGAGATACACTTATAAGGAGCAAGATTAGTTAGGTTAAGGAGCCTGTACTTTTACAGTGGGTTAAGTAGGGTGGATGAGTGAGCATGGTGGATGAGTGAGCATGGTGGATGAGTGAGCATGATGGATGAGTGAGCATGATGGATGAGTGAGCATGGTGGATGAGTGAGCATGGTGGATGAGTGAGCATGACGGATGAGTGAGCATGATGGATGAGTGAGCATGGTGGATGAGTGAGCATGATGGATGAGTGAGCATGGTGGATGAGTGAGCATGATGGATGAGTGAGCATGGTGGATGAGTGAGCATGGTGGATGAGTGAGCATGATGGATGAGTGAGCATGATGGATGAGTGAGCATGATGGATGAGTGAGCATGGTGGATGAGTGAGCATGGTGGATGAGTGAGCATGGTGGATGAGTGAGCATGGTGGATGAGTGAGCATGATGGATGAGTGAGCATGATGGATGAGTGAGCATGATGGATGAGTGAGCATGGTGGATGAGTGAGCATGATGGATGAGTGAGCATGGTGGATGAGTGAGCATGATGGATGAGTGAGCATGGTGGATGAGTGAGCATGGTGGATGAGTGAGCATGATGGATGAGTGAGCATGATGGATGAGTGAGCATGGTGGATGAGTGAGCATGATGGATGAGTGAGCATGGTGGATGAGTGAGCATGGTGGATGAGTGAGCATGGTGGATGAGTGAGCATGATGGATGAGTGAGCATGGTGGATGAGTGAGCATGGTGGATGAGTGAGCATGGTGGATGAGTGAGCATGGTGGATGAGTGAGCATGGTGGATGAGTGAGCATGGTGGATGAGTGAGCATGATGGACTCAGTGAGCATGGTGGATGAGTGAGCATGGTGGATGAGTGAGCATGGTGGATGAGTGAGCATGGTGGATGAGTGAGCATGGTGGATGAGTGAGCATGATGGATGAGTGAGCATGGTGGATGAGTGAGCATGATGGATGAGTGAGCATGGTGGATGAGTGAGCATGGTGGATGAGTGAGCATGGTGGATGAGTGAGCATGGTGGATGGGTGAGCATGGTGGATGAGTGAGCATGATGGATGAGTGAGCATGGTGGATGAGTGAGCATGGTGGATGAGTGAGCATGGTGGATGAGTGAGCATGATTGACTCAGTGAGCATGGTGGATGAGTGAGCATGATGGATGAGTGAGCATGATGGATGAGTGAGCATGGTGGATGAGTGAGCATTATTGACTCAGTGAGCATGGTGGATGAGTGAGCATGGTGGATGAGTGAGCATGATTGACTCAGTGAGCATGGTGGATGAGTGAGCATGGTGGATGAGTGAGCATGATGGATGAGTGAGCATGATGGATGAGTGAGCATGGTGGATGAGTGAGCATGATTGACTCAGTGAGCATGGTGGATGAGTGAGCATGGTGGATGAGTGAGCATGATTGACTCAGTGAGCATGGTGGATGAGTGAGCATGGTGGATGAGTGAGCATGATGGATGAGTGAGCATGATGGATGAGTGAGCATGGTGGATGAGTGAGCATGATTGACTCAGTGAGCATGGTGGATGAGTGAGCATGGTGGATGAGTGAGCATAATTGACTCAGTGAGCATGGTGGATGAGTGAGCATGGTGGGCTCAGTGAGCATGGTGGATGAGTGAGCATGGTGGACTCAGTGAGCATGGTGGGCTCAGTGAGCATGGTGGATGAGTGAGCATGGTGGATGAGTGAGCATGGTGGATGAGTGAGCATGGTGGACTCAGTGAGCATGGTGGATGAGTGAGCATGGTGGATGAGTGAGCATGGTGGACTCAGTGAGCATGGTGGATGAGTGAGCATGGTGGACTCAGTGAGCATGGTGGACTCAGTGAGCATGGTGGATGAGTGAGCATGGTGGATGAGTGAGCATGGTGAATGAGTGAGCATGGTGGACTCAGTGAGCATGGTGGATGAGTGAGCATGGTGGATGAGTGAGCATGGTGAATGAGAGAGCATGGTGGATGAGTGAGCATGGTGGACTCAGTGAGCATGGTGGATGAGTGAGCATGGTGAATGAGTGAGCATGGTGAATGAGTGAGCATGGTGTATGAGTGAGCATGGTGGATGAGAGAGCATGGTGGATGAGTGAGCATGGTGGATGAGTGAGCATGGTGGACTCAGTGAGCATGGTGGATGAGTGAGCATGGCGGTCTGGATAAGAGTATCTGCTAATTGACTAAAATGATTATTTTTAAATGTATAGAAGGTATTGTCCTGTAGTCACTAATACACTAGGAAGCTGAGGTATAGAAGGTACTGTCCTGGCATGTAGTCACTAATACACTAGGAAGCTGAGGTATAGAAGGTACTGTCCTGGCCTGTAGGTACTAATACACTAGGAAGCTGAGGTATAGAAGGTACTGTCCTGGCCTGTAGGTACTAATACACTAGGAAGCTGAGGTATAGAAGGTACTGTCCTGGCCTGTAGGTACTAATACACTAGGAAGCTGAGGTATAGAAGGTACTGTCCTGGCCTGTAGGTACTAATACACTAGGAAGCTGAGGTATAGAAGGTACTGTCCTGGCCTGTAGGTACTAATACACTAGGAAGCTGAGGAATAGAAGGTACTGTCCTGTCCTGTAGTCACTAATACACTAGGAAGCTGAGGTATAGAAGGTACTGTCCTGGCCTGTAGGTACTAATACACTAGGAAGCTGAGGTATAGAAGGTACTGTCCTGGCCTGTAGGTACTAATACACTAGGAAGCTGAGGTATAGAAGGTACTGTCCTGGCCTGTAGGTACTAATACACTAGGAAGCTGAGGTATAGAAGGTACTGTCCTGGCCTGTAGGTACTAATACACTAGGAAGCTGAGGTATAGAAGGTACTGTCCTGGCCTGTAGGTACTAATACACTAGGAAGCTGAGGTATAGAAGGTACTGTCCTGGCATGTAGGTACTAATACACTAGGAAGCTGAGGAATAGAAGGCACTGTCCTGGCCTGTAGTCACTAATACACTAGGAAGCTGAGGTATAGAAGGTACTGTCCTGGCCTGTAGTCACTAATACACTAGGAAGCTGAGGTATAGAAGGTACTGTCCTGGCCTGTAGTCACTAATACACTAGGAAGCTGAGGTAAAGAAGGTACTGTCCTGGCCTGTAGTCACTAATACACTAGGAAGCTGAGGTATAGAAGGTACTGTCCTGGCCTGTAGGTACTAATACACTAGGAAGCTGAGGTATAGAAGGTACTGTCCTGGCCTGTAGGTACTAATACACTAGGAAGCTGAGGTATAGAAGGTACTGTCCTGGCCTGTAGGTACTAATACACTAGGAAGCTGAGGAATAGAAGGTAATGTCCTGGCCTGTAGGTACTAATACACTAGGAAGCTGAGGTATAGAAGGTACTGTCCTGGCCTGTAGGTACTAATACACTAGGAAGCTGAGGAATAGAAGGCACATTGACTCTGTACCGGTATGTCCTGTATATAACCTCGCTACTGTTATTTTAGTGTTGCTCCTAAATTATTTGATATTGTCCTATTTTTATAACTTTTTTTTTTTAAACTTCAGTTTATTTTAGTAAATACTTTCTTAACACTTGTCTTCATAAAACTGAATTTAAGGGCTTGTAAGTAAACATTAAAACTGTTCACCTGTTGTATTCGGTGCATGTGATTTGATTTATATTAGGCAGCTACCTGGCCTGTAGGTAACTACAGAGGGAACCCGGCTGGAAGGGTTTAGATTTTGTATTTGTGACAGGAAATGAAGCTGTCTGATGCTGACACTATGAGATACGTAGTCATACGATATTTGACGAGGAAGAAATTATACATTTGAGCCATGCACCAACGTCAACACACCCAGTCTCACTGCTTTCTCACAGTGGTGTACTGAGGTCCATGCTAGAGGGAGGTAGAATTAAGCACATCTCATTGTAGTCATTTAGCTTTTATTTCTGGCTTGATATCACTAGGTACATCCCCATTGAGATCCTAAATCTATTTTGCCATGGACACCTGTCCCCCTTTGCAAGTTTACATTTATTAGGAGGAATGCATTCTTGCAGGAGAGAGAGAGGGAGAGAGGGAGAGGGAGAGAGAGAGTGGGAGAGAGGGGGGAAGAGGGGGAGGGAGAGATAGAGAGAGAGATATAATGGGAGAGGGGTGGAGAGAAAGAGAGAGAGGGGGGAAGAGAGGGGAGAGAGAGAAGAGAGAGAAAGAAAGAGAAAATGAGGTGGAAACTGAGCTGCACTTCCTAACCTCCTGCCCAATGTATGACCATATTAGAGAGACATATTTCCCTCAGATTACACAGATCCACAAAGAATTCGAAAACAAATCCAATTTTGAAAAACTTCCATATCTACTGGGTGAAATTCCAGTGTGCCATCAGAGCAACAAGATTTGTGACCTGTTGCCACGAGAAAAGAGCAACCAGTGAAGAACACGCACCATTGTAAATACAACCCATATCTATGCTTATTTATTTTATCTTGTGTCCTTTACCATTTGTACATTGTTAAAACACTGTATATATATATATATAATATGACATTTGTAATGTCTTTATTGTTTTGAAACTTCTGTATGTGTGATGTCTACTGTTAATTTTTATTGTTTATTTCACTTTATATATTATCTACCTTACTTGCTTTGGCAATGTTAACACATGTTTCCCATGCCAATAAAGCCCTTGAATTGAATTGAGAGGGAGAGAGAGAGAGATGGAGAGAGAGAGAGAGAGAGAGAGGGGAAAGAGAGGGGAGAGAGAGAAAGAAAGAGAGGGAGAGAGAGAGAGAGACTTTTGCCTGAAATATAACAGTAGCTTACGAAGAAGAGAAAGAAGAAATGTGGTTTTAAACAAAGCTGATTGGCTCCAGGTAGACAATAGTAGTTAAACTGTTGAACAGCGCTTGGAAAAATCATTGTAAAGCATTATTATCATTATTATTATTATTATCATTTTTATTATTATTATCTATATTATTATTATTATCATTATAATTATTAGTATTATTATTATTATTATTATCATCATTATCAGTATTACCATTATCCTTATTATTATCATTATCATTATTATCATTCTTATTATTATCATCATTATTATCATTGTTATTATTATCATCATTATTATCGTTATTATCATTCTTCTTATTATTATTATCATCATTATTATTATTATCATTAGTATTATCATTATTAGTATTATTATCATTATTATTATCATTCTTATCATTATTATTATCATCATTATTATCATTGTTATTATTATCATCATTATTAGTATTATTATCATTATTATTATCATTATCATTATTATTATTATTATTATCATTATTATCATTATTATCATTATTATTATTATGCCTGGAAAGCCCATTTGAGCCTTGTGTTCCCTGTATAAAGCCAGGAAAAGGAACCTCACACTGTACTGTGATATTATAGAACAAAACACACTGGGGTTTATATGTTTACACAACCCATTCCCATAGAAGAGGTTGTCACGCCCTGACCTTAGAGAGCTTTTTATGTCTCTATTTTGGTTTGGTCAGGGTGTGATTTTGGGTGGGCATTCTATGTTCCATATTCTATGTTTTTGTATTTCTTTGTTTTGACCGGGTAAGGTTCTCAATCAGGGACAGCTGACTATCGTTGTCTCTGATTGGGAACCATACTTAGGTAGCTTTTTCCCACCTATGTTTGGTGGGTAGTTGTTTTATGTTTAGTTTTCTGCACCTGACAGGACTGCTTTGGTTTCGTTTATTCACTTTGTTATTTTGTTGTAGTGTTCAGTTTAATAGAAACATTAACACGCTGCGCTTTGGTCCGATCCTTCCTCATCAGACGACGACCGTTACAGCGGTTCAGACTTGGAAATACAAGAGATATTTTCATGAACAACTATCTATCCGTTGAGACACACACACACACACACACACACACACACACACACACACACACACACACACACACACACACACACACACACACACACACATAGAGAGAGAAAGAGAGAGAGACACACACACACAGAGAGAAAGAGAGAGAGAGAGACACACACACACACACACACACACACAGAGAGATAGAAAGAGAGAGAGAGACACACACACACAGAAAGAGAGAGAGAGACACACACACAGAGAGAAAGAGACACACACACACACACACACACACCGAGAGAAAGCGATCTAGACACCGTTGAGGTGGAGCAGTGGTTCCCCCTTTTTATAGTCCCGTACTCCTTCAAACATTCAACCTCCAGCTGCGTACCCCCCCTTGCACCAGGGTCACCTGTACCCCCTTCACCCCCTTCAGGTACAGCTGACCCTGGTGCCCCCTCTAGCCACTAGGCTACCCTGCTGCCCCAATATATTTATTAAACATAAGAATGAGTGTGAGTTTTTGTCACAACCCGGCACGTGGGAAGTGACAAAGAGCTCTTATCGGACCAGGGCACAAATAATTAAAAAATAATAATCAATAAAAGTGTTGCTCTTTATTTAGTCATTTTACGTAAAAAAAAACATATTTGTTCATCAAAAATTGTGAATAACTCACCACAGGTTAATGAGAAGGGTGTGTTTGAAAGGATGCATATAACTCTGCAATGTTGAGTTGTATTGGAGAGAGTCTCAGTCTTACATCATTTTCCACACACAGTCTGTACCTGTATTTAGCTGTCATGCTCGTGAGGGCCTGGAATCCTCTCTCACATAGGTACGTGGTTGCAAAGGACATCAGTGTCTTAACAGTGCGATTTGCCAAGGCAAGAAACTCTGAGTGCAGCCCAATCCAGAAATCTGGCAGTGGCTTCTGATAAAATTCAATTTTCACAGAACCGCCTGTTGCAATTCCGATGAGGCTCTCTTTGTTCAGATATCGGTAAGTGGACTGGAGGCAGGGCATGAAAAGGGATAATGACTCCAATTGTTTGTGTCGTCCTTTTCAGGAAAGTACCTGCGTAACTGAGCACCCAGCTCACTCAGGTGCTTTGCTATATCACATTTGACATTGTCCGTAAACTTGAGTTAATTTGCACACAAAAAATCATAAAATGATGGAAAGACCTGTGTGTTGTCCTTGTTAATGCAGACAGAGACGAGCTCCAACTTCTTAATCATAGCCTCAATTTTGTTCCGCACATTGAATATAGTTGCAGAGAGACCCTGTAATCCTAGATTCAGATCATTCAGGTGAGAATAAACATCCCCCAGATAGGCCAGAAAGTGTGAGAAACTCGTCATCATACAAGCGTTCAGACAAGTGAAAATGATAGTCAGCAAAGAAAACCTTAAGCTTGTCTCTCAATTAAAAAAAAAAAAAATGTTTCAATACTTTGCCCCTTGATAACCAGCGCACTTCTGCCCATATCATTGTAAAGGTAAGAATTTGTTCTTAATTCACTTACCTAGTCAAATAAAGGTTCAATTTAAAATAAAATAAAATCACTGCCTAATGCAGAAAATACACGAGAGTGCAGGGGCATTGCTTTAACCAACTTTACCATTTTCAATGTAGTGCCCAAAATGTCTTTCAAACCGCCAGGCATTCGCTTGGCAGCAAGAGCCTCTCGGGGGATGCTGCAGTGTACCCAAGAGCCTCTAGGTGGATGCTGCTGTGTACCCAAGAGCCTATCGGGGGATGCTGCAGTGTACCCAAGAGCCTCTAGGTGGATGCTGCTGTGTACCCAAGAGCCTCTCGGGGGATGCTGCAGTGTACCCAAGATCCTCTTCGTGGATGCTGCAGTGTACCCAAGATCCTCTTGGGGGATGCTGCAGTGTACCCAAGAGCCTCTCGGGGGATGCTGCAGTGTACCCAAGATCCTCTTCGTGGATGCTGCAGTGTACCCAAGATCCTCTTCGTGGATCCTGCAGTGTACCTAAGAGCCTCTCGGTGGATGCTGCAGTGGACCCAACTGGCATCGGGAGCAACTGCTTGCACGCGTTACCACTCCCCTATGTCTCCCTGTCAAGACTTTTGCTCCATCAGTACAGACACCAACACATCTTGACCACCAAACTCCAGTTGATGTCACAAAGCTGTCCAGTACATTAAAAATATCCTCTCATGTTGTCCTGCTTTCCAGTGGTTTGCAGAAGTGGATAATTGGATGTGCCTTTTTGAAAATGTGAAGAAAATGTATTATTATAAAAAGCTAGCTATAGAATCACTCCTGTAGATATCTGGAGTCCTCTAGCTATAGAATCACTCCTGTAGATATCTGGAGTCCTCTAGCTATAGAATCACTCCTGTAGATATCTGGAGTCCTCTAGCTATAGAATCACTCCTGTAGATATCTGGAGTCCTCTAGCTATAGAATCACTCCTGGAGATATCTGGAGTCCCCGGGTCATAAAATCACTCCTGGAGATATCTGGAGTCCTCTAGCTATAGAATAACTCCTGGAGATATCTGGAGTCCTCGAGCTATAGAATCACTCCTGGAGATATCTGGAGTCCTCTAGCTATAGAATCACTCCTGTAGATATCTGGAGTCCTCAGGTCATAAAATCACTCCTGGAGATATCTGGAGTCCTCTAGCTATATAATAACTCCTGGAGATATCTGGAGTCCTCTAGCTATATAATAACTCCTGGAGATATCTGGAGTTCTCGAGCTATAGAATGAAGCACAAATAAATGAAGAATAGTCAGACACATCCAACCTGTTTTAAAAGAAGACAGATTTTTAAACAACGTTGACATTTTATTTATTTTGATGACAGTCTTCATCCATAACTTTCAGTTACAGGGTTATTCAATTACCGTCACAGCCCTAGTTACAGCTGACTTTCTGCTCCAGGGATAGATAGACTCTGAGCACACACACACACACACACACACACACACACACACACACACACACACACCCACACACCTCTGTGCCCATGTGGCGATGTCGCCATGTGGCAGCACATCAAAGAGCCATGCTGGAAATGACCGTGGTTCCACCTTGTACCACGACCAAGCCGTGTGTTTGTGTGTGTGTTTGTGTGGCATGGCCAGGCTGGGCTGTGATGTGACTCAGCCAAGCTAATCTGCTGTGGAAGGTGACTGTGCTGGCACGGTGTGTGTGTGTGTCAGAACTGGGGCAAGTCCACACATGGTTGTGGCTGCCAAGTTATTGGAGCCCAGGGACAGAGCTGCTGTGAATTACTCACGCTTATGAAGTCATTTAGCACCTAGTCGTTAAGAGTAGAAATAGGCCTACCTCCACTGTTAGCGCCTAGCCGTTAAGTGTAGAAATAGGCATACATGCACTGTTAGCACTTAGCCGTTAAGTGTAGAAATAGGCATACCTCCGCTGTTAGCACTTAACGTTAGCTTCATGTGAGGAAATACCTCCACAGCTAGTGCCTAGCTAACAGTTAGCTTCATGTAAGGACATACCTCAATAGCTAATGCCTAGCTAACAATTAGCTTCATGTGAGGAAATACCTCCACAGCTAGCGCCTAGCTAACAGTTAGCTTCATGTGAGGAAATACCTCCACAGCTAGTGCCTAGCTAACAGTTAGCTTAATGTGTGGAAATACCTCCACAGCTAGCGCCTAGCTAACAGTTAGCTTAATATGTGGAAATACCTCCGCTCTTTATTTAATGTTTTTGTACTTTTACCCCTTTCTCTCTCCAATTGGTAGTTACGGTCTTGTCCCTTCGCTGCAACTAACCTACGGACTCGGAAGAGGGAAGGCCGAGAGCCATGCATCCTCCGAAACATGACCCTGCCAAGCCGCACTGCTTCTTGACACACTGCTCCCCTAACTCGGACGATGTTGACCCAATTGTGTGCCGCCTCATGGGTCTCCCGGTCACGGCCTGTAACACAGCCTGGGATCGAACCCGGGTGTGTAGTGACACATCAAGCAAGCACTGTGATGCAGTGCCACTCGGGAGGCCAATTCCTCCGCTCTTCTCGCTTAGCGCCTAGTTAACGGTTAACTTCATGTGCAGAAATGCTGGCTGCTAATACATCAGTATATATTATACCAGTACATGCCATCGTTTATCCCAAGCGACTTGCAGTAGTGGGAAATCTATCAGGAATTAAACCCACAACCCCAACTGCCATGCTCTACAAACTGAGGCACACAGGAATGCAATGCTGACGGATTGGCGTCCTATTCTGTTTCAGTTCTAGCCTTGCTTGGCAGTAGATATACATGACTTCTAGTTGATAAATGGAGGCCGTTCAGATGCTATCATAAGTGCTAATATAGTGTTTTTCTAAAAAATGCTTGATAAATGCTTGATAAATGCTTGATAAATGCTATTATGCTTTAATCCACTTTTTTTCTATTTATTTCTTACTTCAGTTTATTTTAGTAAATACTTTCTTAACACTTCTTTTCTTAAAACTGCACTGTTGGTTAAGGGCTTGTAAGTGAGCATTTCACTGTAAGGTCTACACCTGTTGTATTCATGACAAATAACATTTGATTTGATAATTTGATTTGATGCGGACACACACACACACACACACACACACACACACACGCAGTAGTTGGCCTCGGTAACTGTCAGCAGATTTTTAGAAATACTATGTACCAAACAGTTAGTTACGTCCTCATTTAGAATGGAGTTATAGGTTAAGGTCCTCATTAAGAATGGAGTTCTAGGTTACAGTTCTCATTTAGAATGGAGTTATAGGTTACAGTTCTCATTTAGAATGGAGTTCTAGGTTACAGTCCTCATTTCGAATGGAGTTATAGGTTACAGTTCTCATTTAGAATGGAGTTATAGGTTACAGTTCTCATTTAGAATGGAGTTCTAGGTTACAGTCCTCATTTCGAATGGAGTTATAGGTTACGTCCTCATTTCGAATGGAGTTATAGGTTACGTCCTCATTTAGAATGGAGTTATAGGTTACAGTCCTCATTTAGAATGGAGTTATAGGTTACAGTCCTCATTTAGAATGGAGTTATAGGTTACAGTCCTCATTTAGAATGGAGTTCTAGGTTACAGTCCTCATTTAGAATGGAGTTATAGGTTACAGTCCTCATTTAGAATGGAGTTATAGGTTACAGTCCTCATTTAGAATGGAGTTATAGGTTACAGTTCTCATTTAGAATGGAGTTCTAGATTACAGTCCTCATTTAGAATGGAATTTACCCAGTAAATTGACTAAGAACACATTCTCATTTACAGCAACAACCTGGGGAATAGTTACAGGAGAGATGAGGGGGATGAATGAGCCAATTGGAAGCTGGGGATGATTAGGCAACCATGGATGATATGAGGGCCAAATGGACCCAGTTTAGCCAGAACACCAGGGTTAACACCCCTACTCTTACGATACGTGAAACAGAGAGTCAGGACACCCATTTAACATCCCATATGAAAGATGGCACCCTACACAGGGCAATGTCCCCTTCACTGCCCTGGGATTTCTACTGTCTATCCTTTCATCTCCTCTCCTCTCCCTTTCCTCTCCTCTCCTCTCCTCTGCCTTTCCTCTCATCTCCCTTCCTTCCCTCTCTTTCCTTTCCATTCTTCTTCCTCTCTTCCCCCTTTCCTCTCTCCTCTCTCTTTCCTTTCCTCTCCACTCTCCTCTCCTCACCTCTCCCTTTCTTCTCCTCTCTTTTTCCTTTCCTCGCCTCTACTCCCAGCCTCTAGGCTACCTGCCCCTGGGCTACCTGCCACCTAGCTACCTGCCACGAGCTAGGCTACCTGCTGACAGAATACCTGCCTCTAGGCTACCTGCTGCTAGGCTACCTGCTGCTAGAATACCTGCTGCTAGGCGACCTGCCGCTAGAATACCTGCCGCTGGCCTACCTGCCACTAGGCTACCTGCCACTAGCTAGGCTACCTGCCACTAGTCTACCTGCCACTAGCTAGGCTACCTGCTGCTATGCTACCTGCTGCTAGGCTACCTGCCGCTAGGCTAACTGCTGCTAGGCTACATGCTGCTAGGCTATCTGCTGCTAGAATACCTCCTGCTAGGCTACCTGCTGCTAGAATACCTGCTGCTAGGCTATCTGCTGCTAGAATACCTGCCACTAGGCTACCTGCCGCTAGAATACCTGCTGCTAGGCTACCTGCCGCTGGGCTACCTGCCACTAGGCTACCTGCCACTAGCTAGGCTACCTGCCGCTGGGCTACCTGCCACTAGGCTCCCTTCCACCAGGCTCCCTGCCACTAGGCTACCTGCTGCTAGGCTACCTGTCGCTGGGCTACCTGCCGCTAGAATACCTGCCACTAGGCAACCTGCCACTAGGCTATCTACCACTAGCTAGGCTACCTGCCACTAGCTAGGCTACCTGCCACTAGGCTACCTGCTACTAGGCTACCTGCCACTAGTTAGGCTACCTGCCATTAGGCTACCTGCCACCAGCTAGTCTACCTGCCACTAGGCTACCTGCCACTAGCTAGGCTACCTGCCACTAGGCTACCTGCCACCAGCTAGGCTACCTGCCACTAGGCTACCTGCCACCAGCTAGGCTACCTGCCACTAGGCTACCTGCCACTAGGCTACCTGCCACTAGGCTACCTGCCCCCCTTTACACAGAGTTCAATCCAATAGAGGCTACATCACAGGTTACAGACCACGCTAAAGGGAAGTCATCTGTGCTGCTTTCTTGGCCAGGGCTCAATCTCAATGTGACTTCACTGATTAAATAAAGTTTAAATAAGATAAATGAAAAATAAAACACCCAGCACTTATAAGTGCTAGAGTTTTTAGGTTTTAATTTAAAATGAATTCTATAACACAGAAGCTGAACATTACAAAAAAAAAGGTATCTGCCTCAAAGTGCAAAACAATTAAGCCTAATGACCGGTGTTATAGAAGCTTCAAAAAGAACGCCTGACAAGGCAGAGAAACATAAATGAAATAGTTTCAGATGACAGCGTTATAGAGTCCTCTCGTGTTATGAATAAAACATCTATGCAGTTTGAACTGCGTCTTATGTACCGTTGAAGGGACAGTGTGAGATTTTGGCAATGAAGACGTGGATACCATTTGGATATCTGCGTGCTGTTTGAAAAAAGTTGAAGGTACTGTAGATTTGTGAGCCATTGCTAACTAGCGTTAGCACAATGAATAGAAGTCTATGGGTACAGATAGCATGCGTCCAGTCATCTGGGTAAGTAAAAAAAAGACTCAATTGCCAAAATCTTAAACTATGCTACTGTAATACAAATTTTCTCAGGGTACTGTTTATAAAAATGAATCATACAAAATGGCTTTCAGTGGTAAAGAATTGTTTTTGTACAGTTAGCTTTTGACATTAATACATTGTATTAGTACAACCTGGCTTCTAAAGAGGTCAACTGGATATCTAACAACAAAGGAAGCACACTAATGGGGTTAAAGGATGGTGCTTTATCTCTGTTGTCGAGACCTACCACGGTTCTGTGTGTGTGTGAGTGTGTGCGTGTGCATTTGTGTGTGCGATTATATGTGTACCATCCTGTACCAGCATATAAAAGGCGAACAAAGCAGCAGGAGGGGATCAGACAATACGACAGACCTCTTGATATAGTACAGCTTCAGACCTGATATTGTACAGCTTCAGACCTCCTGATATAGTACAGCTTCAGACCTCCTGATATAGTACAGCTTCAGACCTCCTGATATAGTACAGCTTCAGACCTGATATAGTATAGCTTCAGACCTCCTGATATAGTACAGCTTCAGACCTGATATAGTATAGCTTCAGACCTCCTGATATAGTACAGCTTCAGACCTCCTGATATAGTACAGCTTCAGACCTGATATAGTACAGCTTCAGACCTCCTGATATAGTACAGCTTCAGACCTGATATAGTATAGCTTCAGACCTCCTGATATAGTACAGCTTCAGACCTGATTGGTCTGGTTGGTTAACTACCTGCAGATTCATGAATGGTAGTAACGTCATGAGACGGGATTTTGGGTCACTGTTTAGCTAGCTAGCGACATGTCTTAACAAAAGACTCCACTATACAAATAACCATTTCAGGTGCGATCGTAAATTCAGTCTGGCCATCTACTCAGATTTCAGATTCACTCTCGTCTGTGTGTACCAGAGCACAGAATAACTGATGAATATACGAACGCTAAACAACATTGAATATAGCCAGGGGTCGGCAAAAAAAGCGCAATTACATTTTTGCCCACAGCACAGATAAGGTCACCAACGCTCTGGATAACATGAAAGCAGCCTAACCAGCTCTGCTCGGGGGAGTCAAATCGTCAGTTTGGATGGGGGCAAAAGCTTAAGAGGGTGTGAACGATGCTGAATGGGTGTAGACAAACCAAAACATTCTCAAAAGTGAGGTTGCAAGCCATTTTTCTCAAAAGTGAGGTTGCAAGCCATTTTTCTCAAAAGTGAGGTTGCAAGCCATTTTCTCAAAAGTGAGGTTGCAAGCCATTTTTCTCAAAAGTGAGGTTGCAAGCCATTGTCTCAAAAGTGAGGTTGCAAGCCATTTTCTCAAAAGTGAGGTTGCAAGCCATTTTTCTCAAAAGTGAGGTTGCAAGCCATTTTTCTCAAAAGTGAGGTTGCAAGCCATTTTTCTCAAAAGTGATGTTGCAAGCCATTTTTCTCAAAAGTGAGGTTGCAAGCCATTTTTCTCAAAAGTGAGGTTGCAAGCCATTTTCTCAAAAGTGAGGTTACAAGTTAATCAACTTTCAAAGCAGAACTACTTTCCCATTGTTCCTCAAATGTAGTGTATGATATACCCTTTTGTAGCTCTGTGTCTCTGTTGTATGTATATCGTATGTTGCTGAGATGACACGCTATGCCCCATCTGTTCCTGTACAGTCTAATGTACCTGTCTAGAGTGTTTCACAGTGTTGGCTCACTAATGCAGGAGCAGAACAACTGTATGTTCAAAAAAAAAAAAACTTGGATACACTAATATCCTTTTATACACAATACATGTAATGGATTTGATTGCTTGATGCATCATAGATCCATTTTACACACTGTATCATACACCAATAGCAGGGATTGTATTAGTCCAATAGTGAGTGATATCCCCTCTTTGCTCCTGTAACTACAGTGGATAAGATGCATGAAACACTAACCCTTGTTTCAATTGAAGCATAAAAACTGCAGAACCCCATGGCTATACACTAATGCACCAATCACAGCGTGAAAATATATTTATTTATATATTTTATATATTTGAAAACAGCCAATCAGCGTGGTAAACACTAGAGAGTGTATGTAAACAGCCATTCAGAGTGGGAAAAACTAGAGAGTATTTGTGCACAGCCAATCAGAGTGGTAAACCCTAGAGAGTGTATGTAAACAGCCAATCAGAGTGGTAAACACTAGAGTATGTATGTGCACAGCCAATCAGAGTGGTAAACACTAGAAAGATTAGGTAAACAGCCAATCAGAGTGGTAAACTCTAGAGAGTGTAGGTACACAGCCAATCAGAGTGGTAAACACTAGAAAGTTTAGGTAAACAGCCAATCAGAGTGGTAAACAATAGAAAGTGTAGGTAAACAGCCAATCAGAGTGGTAAACACTAGAGAGTGTAGGTACACAGCCAATCAGAATGGTTAACTCTAGTGAGTGTAGCTAAACAGCCAATCATAGTGGTCGACAGTGTAGTGTTGAAACACATGTCCCAAATGACGTTGTAGGAATGAGAGCACTAGGTAATTTACCTTGATTGTGGGCTTCCTGGTGGAGAATCCTCGGAACCACCCTGAAAGAGAGAAAATAACAAAATCAATGTTTAGGAGAGATCTGTAAACACCCCTTATCTCAACCCTCAGCCCACCCGCAGAATATACCCCTGATCTTGAACCCTCATCCCACCCTCAGAAAACAACCCATCTCAACCCTCAGCCCACCCTCAGAAAACAGAGAGGAGATGGTAGATGTCAGAGAGGAGCTGGTAGATGTCAGAGAGGAGATGGTAGATGTCAGAGAGGAGATGGTAGATGTCAGAGAGGAGATGGTAGATGTCAGAGAGGAGATGGTAGATGTCAGAGAGGAGATGGTAGATGTCAGAGAGGAGATGGTAGATGTCAGAGAGGATATGGTAGATGTCAGAGAGGAGCTGGTAGATGTCAGAGAGGAGCTGGTAGGTGTCAGAGAGGAGATGGTGGAAGTCAGAGAGGAGATGGTAGATGTCAGAGAGGAGATGGTAGATGTCAGAGAGGAGATGGTGGAAGTCAGAGAGGAGATGGTAGATGTCAGAGAGGAGATGGTAGATGTCAGAGAGGAGATGGTAGATGTCAGAGAGGAGATGGTGGAATTCAGAGAGGAGATGGTAGATGTCAGAGAGGAGATGGTAGATGTCAGAGAGGAGCTGGTAGATGTCAGAGAGGAGATGGTAGATGTCAGAGAGGAGATGGTAGATGTCAGAGAGGAGATGGTAGATGTCCGAGAGGAGATGGTGGAAGTCAGAGAGGAGATGGTAGATGTCAGAGAGGAGATGGTAGATGTCAGAGAGGAGATGGTAGATGTCAGAGAGGAGATGGTAGATGTCAGAGAGGAGATGGTAGATGTCAGAGAGGAGATGGTGGAAGTCAGAGAGGAGATGGTAGATGTCAGAGAGGAGATGGTAGATGTCAGAGAGGAGCTGGTAGATGTCAGAGAGGAGATGGTAGATGTCAGAGAGGAGATGGTAGATGTCAGAGAGGAGATGGTAGATGTCAGAGAGGAGATGGTAGATGTCAGAGAGGAGATGGTGGAAGTCAGAGAGGAGATGGTGGAAGTCAGAGAGGAGATGGTAGATGTCAGAGAGGAGATGGTAGATGTCAGAGGAGATGGTAGATGTCAGAGAGGAGATGGTAGATGTCAGAGAGGAGATGGTAGATGTCAGAGAGGAGATGGTAGATGTCAGAGAGGAGATGGTAGATGTCAGAGAGGAGCTGGTAGATGTCAGAGAGGAGCTGGTAGGTGTCAGAGAGGAGATGGTGGAAGTCAGAGAGGAGATGGTAGATGTCAGAGAGGAGATGGTAGATGTCAGAGAGGATATGGTGGAAGTCAGAGAGGAGATGGTGGAAGTCAGAGAGGAGATGGTAGATGTCAGAGAGGAGATGGTAGATGTCAGAGAGGAGATGGTGGAAGTCAGAGAGGAGATGGTAGATGTCAGAGAGGAGATGGTGGAAGTCAGAGAGGAGCTGGTAGATGTCAGAGAGGAGCTGGTGGATGTGATGTTTTATATTGAGTGGGAGAAGGATAATCATTAATCCCGTCAATCCATCCAAGGGTTCCTATTCTAACCCTCCTGTCGGAATGATCCTCCACTATATGTAACAGATATTCGGCCTGTTGCACACAAGACCGAGGTCAAATACTGAACGGTAATAACTGTAAGGATGGCAAGGGGAAAGTGGAATGAAACTAAGTCAGTGGTCTGTATTTCTTTAACTCACATTGCAGTTATTGTGTGGTTTATTTTTATATTTTTATTCTATTTTCTATTATGATCTACAGTATATTATTATTATTATTATTGTCAATGCATTGTTGGGAAAGAGCTGTCAAGGTAAGAATTTCACTGTACTGGACGACAGCTCTCGTATCCCGTGCACCTGGCGAATAGACTTTAACGCTTTAGCTTGTATGGCGTCCTAGTCTTTCTTTGACTGAAGTCTAGGCTAGTATTGACATCATGTCAAACAGGACCTCAGACCACATGCCTGAACAAGCCTGTCTCCCAGACCACATCCCTGAACAAGCCTGTCTCTCAGACCACATCCCTGAACAAGCCTGTCTCTCAGACCACATCCCTGAACAAGCCTGTCTCCCAGACCACATCCCTGAACAAGCCTGTCTCTCAGACCACAAGCCTGTCTCCCAGACCACATCCCTGAACAAGCCTGTCTCTCAGACCACATCCCTGAACAAGCCTGTCTCTCAGACCACATCCCTGAACAAGCCTGTCTCTCAGACCACAAGCCTGTCTCCCAGACCACATCCTGAACAAGCCTGTCTCTCAGACCACTTCCCTGAACAAGCCTGTCTCTCAGACCACATCCCTGAACAAGCCTGTCTCTCAGACCACATCCCTGAATAAGCCTGTCTCTCAGACCACTTCCCTGAACAAGCCTGTCTCTCAGACCACATCCTGAACAAGCCTGTCTCCCAGACCTGGGGGTGGGGGGGGGGGGGTTAATAAAACCAAGTCAATGTGTGTCAGTGTGGCAGCAGTCCTCCTCTTTCTTTGACTAAACACTATAGTCTGTTCTGCACAAGACAACATGGGGCCTCTGAGACCTCAACATAATTGTAGTAGTCTAACTCTCAGACATGGGGCCTCTGAGACCTCAACATAATTGTAGTAGTCTAACTCTCAGACATGGGGTCTCTGAAACCTGAACATAATTGTAGTAGTCTAACTCTCAGACTTGGGGTCTCTGAAACCTGAACATAATTGTAGTAGTCTAACTCTCAGACTTGGGGTCTCTGAAACCTGAACATAATTGTAGTAGTCTAACTCTCAGACTTGGGGTCTCTGAAACCTGAACATAATTGTAGTAGCCTAACTCTCAGACTTGGGGTCTCTGAAACCTGAACATAATTGTAGTAGTCTAACTCTCAGACATGGGGTCTCTGAAACCTGAACATAATTGTAGTAGTCTAACTCTCAGACTTGGGGTCTCTGAAACCTGAACATAATTGTAGTAGCCTAACTCTCAGACTTGGGGTCTCTGAAACCTGAACATAATTGTAGTAGCCTAACTCTCAAACATGTGTTACAGAGTGAAAGGTTAAAATGCTGTAAAACACAAGGGGAAGTTGAATAAGAGAGGCAGCAGTGTGCTGAGTCCTGAAGCCTCGTAGACTTGCCACATGGACCGCAGAGACATCCACATAATTGGAGGAGCCTAGCTAACTCTCATCTCATCTGAATATGGAAAATTGTTTCATCAATGTAACTAACGAGAATACAGATTGGCACACACACAAGTGCGTGTGCGCACTTGTACAAATACACACACACAGACACACAAACACACAAGCACACAAGCACATGCCCAAACCAAACACACACAGACACTCAAACACATGACAATGGACAGCCTTATTCCCTTATTCCCTAACAGCCGTATTCAATTATTCCCTTATTTCCTTATTCCCTAATAGCCTTATTCCCTTATTTCCTTATTCCCTAATAGCCTTATTCCCTTATTTCCTTATTCCCTAATAGCCTTATTCCCTTATTTCCTTATTCCCTAATAGCCTTATTCCGTTATTTCCTTATTCCCTAATAGCCTTATTCCATTATTCCCTAATTATCTTATTCCCTAATTCCCTTATTCCCTAATAGCCTTATTCCATTATTCCCTTATTATCTTATTCTCTAATTCCCTTATTCCCCAATAGCCGTATTTCTTTATTTCCCAGCATTATATGGAAATGTGGGAAGATAAAGAAGAGAGAAGCTAGCGGTACAGAGGGACAGACGGAGAGACAAACTGAGAGACAGACAGCCAGACAGATGGACAGAGAGAGAGAGAGAGAGAGAGAGAGAGAGAGAGAGAGAGAGAGAGAGATTTGTATTGTACTAACACAGGACACGAACACACTGTGTGTTGTACTAACACAGGACACGAACACACATTGTGTTGTACTAACACAGGACACGAACACACATTGTGTTGTACTAACACAGGACACTAACACACCTTGTGTTGTGTTAACAGGACACTAACACACATTG
The DNA here is from genome assembly GCF_036934945.1 of Oncorhynchus masou masou. Taxonomy (NCBI): domain Eukaryota; kingdom Metazoa; phylum Chordata; class Actinopteri; order Salmoniformes; family Salmonidae; genus Oncorhynchus; species Oncorhynchus masou. The sequence goes on from NC_088217.1 coordinate 9,704,923, forward strand.
TGTTGTACTAACACAGGACACGAACACACATTGTGTTGTACTATGTCAGAAGGTGAATTCACCAATTTGTAAGTCGCTCTGGATAAGAGCGTCTGCTAAATGACTTAAATGTAAATGTAAATGTACTAACACAGGACACGAACACACATTGTGTTGTACTAACACAGGACACGAACACACATTGTGTTGTACTAACACAGGACACGAACACACATTGTGTTGTGTTAACAGGACACTAACACACCTTGTGTTGTACTAACACAGGACACGAACACACATTGTGTTGTACTAACACAGGACACGAACACACCTTGTGTTGTACTAACACAGGACACTAACACACCTTGTGTTGTACTAACACAGGACACGAACACACATTGTGTTGTACTAACACAGGACACGAACACACCTTGTGTTGTACTAACACAGGACACTAACACACCTTGTGTTGTACTAACACAGGACACGAACACACCTTGTGTTGTGTTAACACCGACAAACGCTGACACTACACATCCAAGTATATCTGACCAAATTATGAAAGACAATAATTGAAATGTTTAATATTCAAAGTCAGTGCTGAAGAATTGAAAACACTATTGTTGTCCATCAACAATGACAAGCCACCGGGGGTCTGACAACTTGGATGGAAAATTACTGACGATAATAGTGGACAATATTGCCACTCCTATTTTCCATATCTTCAATTTAAGCCTACTAGAAAGTGTGTGCCCTCAGGCCTGGAGGGAAGCAAAAGTTATTCACCTACCTAAGAATAGTAAAACAACCTTAACTGGCTCAAATAGCCGACCAATCAGCCTGTTACCAACCCTTAGTAAACTTTTGGGAAAAGCACAGCACTTATACAAATGCCTGATGATTGGCTGAGATAAATTGATGTGAAAAAGATTGTGGGGGCTGTTTTGTTTTGACTTCAGTGTGGCTTTTGACATTATCGATCATAGTCTGCTGCTGAAAAAAATGTATGTGTTATGGGTTTACATCCCCTGCTATATTGTGGATAAAGAGTTACCTGCCTAACAGAACACAGAGGGTGTTCTTTAATGGAAGCGTCTCCAACATTATCCAGGTAGAATCAGGAATTCCCCAGGGCAGCTGTCTAGGCCCTTTACGTTTTTCAATATTTACTAATAACATGCCACTGTCTTTGAGTAAAGCCTGTGTGTCTATGTATATGGATGACTCAACACTATACACGTCAGCTGAATGACTGCGACTGAAATGACTGCAACACTTAACAAAGAGCTGCTGTTAGTTTCAGAATGGGTGGCAAGGAATAAGTTAGTCCTAAATATTTCAAAAACTAAAAGCATTGTATTTGGGACAAATCATTCACTGAATTCTAAACCTCAATTAAATCTTGTAAGAAATAATGTGGACATTGAGCAAGTTGAGGTGACTAAAAACTGCTTGGAGTAACGCTGGATTGTAAACTGTCATGGTCAAAACATATTGATACAATAGTGGCTAAAATGGGGAGAAGTCTGTCCAAGCGCTACTCTTCTTAACAGCAATTTCAACAAGGCAGATTGTACAGGCTCTAGTTTTGTCGAACCTGGACTACTGTTCAGTTGTGTGGTCAGGTGCCACAAATTGCAATTAGCTCAGAACAGGGCAGCACGGCTGGCCCTTGGATGTACACAGAGAAATAATATTAATGATATGCTTGTCAATATTTCCTCGCTCAAAGTGGAGGGGAGATTGACTTCATAACTACTTGTATTTGTGAAAGGCATTACATGTTGAATGCACTGAGCTGTCTGTTTAAACTACTAGCGCACAGCTCAGAGTCCCATGCATACCCCACAAGACATGCCACCAGAGGTCTGTTTAAACTACTAGCACACAGCTCAGAGTCCCATGCATACCCCACAAGACATGCCACCAGAGGTCTGTTTAAACTACTAGCACACAGCTCAGACACCCATGCATACCCCATAAGACATGCCACCAGAGGTCTCTTCACAATCCAGAATAGACAATGGGAGGTGCACAGTACTACATAGAGCCATGACGCCATGGAACTCTATTCCACATCAGGTAACTGATGCATCAGTAAAAATAGACCTTATGGAACAGCGGGGACTGTGAAGAGACACAAACAAGCACAGACACGATAACATATACACTATACACACGTAACCATGGATTTTTGTGTTGTAGATACGTGGTAGTGGGAGTAGGGGCCTGAGGGCACACACGTAGTGTGTTGTGAAGTCTGTTTTGAATGTATTGTAATTTTTTACAAATCGTATAACTGCCTCGGCAGCAGCTAATGGGCATCCTAATGGCAATCCATAATAAATACAAATACAAACTACTACTGCTGCTGACCACTGGCCTGGCTTTGAGCCCTTCGATACACACTACCGTATGTTTCATTTGATCCTCTGGGATCTCTGGGACTGGGTTCTCCTATGAGAAGTCTCTTATTGCTCTGAAACATAGAAGCCACCTCCCCCTCCCATTCCATCCCGTCAACAGAGCTGTGTGTGATCTGACCGAGCCTTAGGGTTAATGGAATAGACAGCGTAGATTTCCCTGGAGAGATTGAGCAGATGTGTGTGTGTGTGTGTGTGTGTGTGCGCGTGTGTGTGTGTGTGTGTGTGTGTCGCTCCTTCCCGGCCTCCCATCCAGATCGATACACAACAAGAGGCCCAGTGAGCAGTGTCTAATGTCACACCATCTGACTCATTATCAGCCGGCCAACGCAGGTTCAGTTCACATCCAGAGTCACAGCTACTGACACAGTCGTCTCACATCCAGAGTCACAGCTACAGACACAGCCGTCTCACATCCAGAGTCACAGCTACAGACACAGCCGTCTCACAACCAGAGTCACAGCTACAGACACAGCCGTCTCACATCCAGAGTCACAGCTACAGACACAGCCGTCTCACAACCAGAGTCACAGCTACAGACACAGCTGTCTCACAACCAGAGTCACAGCTACTGACACAGCCGTCTCACAACCAGAGTCACAGCTACTGACACAGCCGTCTCACATCCAGAGTCACAGCTACAGACACAGCCGTCTCACAACCAGAGTCACAGCTACAGACACAGCCGTCTCACAACCAGAGTCACAGCTACAGACACAGTCGTCTCACAACCAGAGTCACAGCTACAGACACATTCGTCTCACAACCAGAGTCACAGCTACAGACACAGCCGTCTCACAACCAGAGTCACAGCTACAGACACAGCCGTCTCACAACCAGAGTCACAGCTACAGACACAGCCGTCTCACAACCAGAGTCAAAGCTACAGACAGAGCCGTCTCACATCCAGAGTCACAGCTACTGACACAGCCGTCTCACAACCAGAGTCACAGCTACAGACACAGCCGTCTCACATCCAGAGTCACAGCTACTGACACAGCCGTCTCACAACCAGAGTCACAGCTACTGACACAGCCGTCTCACAACCAGAGTCACAGCTACTGACACAGCCGTCTCACAACCAGAGTCACAGCTACTGACACAGCCGTCTCACAACCAGAGTCACAGCTACAGACACAGCCGTCTCACAACCAGAGTCACAGCTACTGACACAGCCGTCTCACAACCAGAGTCACAGCTACTGACACAGCCGTCTCACAACCAGAGTCACAGCTACAGACACAGCCGTCTCACATCCAGAGTCACAGCTACAGACACAGCCGTCTCACAATCAGAGTCACAGCTACAGACACAGCCGTCTCACAATCAGAGTCACAGCTACAGACACAGCCGTCTCACCTGTCTACTGGCTTTGCCTGCTTCTTACGAATACCAATGGAGGAGACTGTGGAGTCAGGGAGGCTATGGGGTCAGGGAGGCTGTGGAGTCAGGGAGACTATGGGGTCAAGGAGGCTTTGGAGTCAGGGAGACTATGGAGTCAGGGAGACTATAGAGTCAGGGAGGCTGTGGGGTCAGGGAGACTATGGAGTCAGGGAGACTATGGAGTCAGGGAGACTGTGGAGTCAGGGAGGCTATGGGGTCAGGGAGGCTATGGGTCAGGGAGGCTGTGGAGTCAGGGAGACTATGGGGTCAGGGAGACTATGGAGTCAGGGAGGCTATGGAGTCAGGGAGGCTATGGAGTCAGGGAGGCTATGGAGTCAGGGAGACTATGGAGTCAGGGAGGCTATGGAGTCAGGGAGGCTATGGGTCAGGGAGGCTGTGGAGTCAGGGAGACTATAGAGTCAGGGAGGCTGTGGGGTCAGGGAGACTATGGAGTCAGGGAGACTATGGAGTCAGGGAGACTGTGGAGTCAGGGAGGCTATGGGGTCAGGGAGGCTGTGGAGTCAGGGAGACTATGGAGTCAGGGAGACTATGGAGTCAGGGAGGCTATGGAGTCAGGGAGACTATGGGGTCAGGGAGGCTGTGGAGTCAGGGAGACTATGGGGTCAGGGAGGCTGTGGAGTCAGGGAGACTATGGAGTCAGGGAGACTATGGAGTCAGGGAGACTATGGAGTCAGGGAGGCTATGGAGTCAGGGAGGCTATGGGTCAGGGAGGCTGTGGAGTCAGGGAGACTATGGGGTCAGGGAGGCTATGGAGTCAGGGAGGCTATGGGGTCAGGGAGGCTATGGGGTCAGGGAAGCTGTGGGGTCAGGGAGGCTGTGGAGTCAGGGAGACTATGGGGTCAGGGAGGCTATGGAGTCAGGGAGGCTATGGGGTCAGGGAGGCTATGGGGTCAGGGAGGCTGTGGAGTCAGGGAGACTATGGGGTCAGGGAGGCTATGGAGTCAGGGAGGCTATGGAGTCAGGGTGGCTATGGAGTCAGGGAGGCTGTGGAGTCAGGGAGGCTATGGGGTCAGGGAGGCTATGGGGTCAGGGAGGCTATGGAGTCAGGGAGGCTGTGGAGTCAGGGAGGCTATGGGGTCACGGAGGCTATGGAGTCAGGGAGGCTGTGGAGTCAGGGAGGCTATGGAGTCAGGGAGGCTATGGAGTCAGGGAGGCTATGGGGTCAGGGAGGCTATGGGGTCAGGGAGGCTATGGAGTCAGGGAGGCTGTGGAGTCAGGGAGGCTATGGAGTCAGGGAGGCTATGGGGTCATGGAGGCTGTGGAGTCAGGGAGGCTATGGGGTCAGGGAGGCTATGGGGTCAGGGAGGCTGTGGAGTCAGGGAGACTATGGGGTCAGGGAGGCTATGGGGTCAGGGAGACTGTGGAGTCAGGGAGACTATGGAGTCAGGGAGGCTATGGAGTCAGGGAGACTATGGAGTCAGGGAGACTATGGAGTCAGGGAGACTGTGGAGTCAGGGAGACTATGGAGTCAGGGAGGCTGTGGAGTCAAGGAGACTATGGAGTCAGGGAGACTATGGGCTCAGGGAGACTATGGGGTCAGGGAGACTATAGAGTCAGGGAGGCTGTGGAGTCAAGGAGACTATGGAGTCAGGGAGACTATAGAGTCAGGGAGGCTGTGGAGTCAAGGAGACTATGGGGTCAGGGAGACTATGGGGTCAGGGAGGCTGTGGAGTCAGGGAGACTATGGGGTCAGGGAGGCTGTGGAGTCAGGGAGACTATGGGGTCAGGGAGGCTGTGGAAGCAGAGCGTTTCTTCAATATCTGAACTGTCTATAGGGGTTATAGCTTGTCAGAGAAGGGCTTGTGCAACAACGACTACTAAACCTCCAGAGAACATGATAACATGAGAGTGTTGCAGCACAGGGTGGGTATGTGAACACCAGAGTACAGTACTGTCTATTAAATGCTGTGGAACTAACTTACCTTCACATTTCTCCAGTATCTGAACTGTCTCTCCTATCTCCAGAGACAGACCCTGCGTCACGATCCCTCGAAACGTGCAGATCACTGAGGGAAAGAAGACAGAGAAGAAGGGATGAGTTTTCAGGTGACAAACAGGTACCAGCGAAGGAAGAATTACATGGTAAAGGTACAAAATTGTTTAATTTTTTAAAATTATCCAGTCGGACAAACACTCCAAACAGTCTACCCGACCGCTCGGAGGAGTCCACATGGTCCTAAAGCACACCCTTGCCTCGGTTTGTATCACATTCCATTGATATATCACACTGTAACCCTGGGGCAGAAAAATCCTCACCCTATTCACACTGTAACCCTGGGGCAGAGAACCCCCTCACCCTATTCACACTGTAACCATGGGGCAGAGAAACCCTTCACCCTATTCACACTGTAACCCTGGTGCAGAGAAACCCTTCACCCTATTCACACAGTAACCTTGGGGCAGAGAAACCCTTCATCCTATTCACACAGTAACCCTGGGGCAGAGAAACCCTTCATCCTATTCACACTGTAACCCTGGGGCAGAGAAATGCTTCACCCTATTCACACTGTAACCCTGGGGCAGAGAACCCCCTCACCCTATTCACACTGTAACCCTGGGGCATAGAACCCCCTCACCCTATTCACACAGTAACCCTGGGGCAGAGAAACCCTTCACCCTATTCACACAGTAACCCTGGGTCAGAGAAACCCTTCATCCTATTCACACTGTAACCCTGGGGCAGAGAAACCATTCATCCTATTCACACTGTAACCCTGGGTCAGAGAAACCCTTTGTCCTATTCACACTGTAACCCTGGGTCAGAGAAACCCTTTGTCCTATTCACACTGTAACCATGGGGCAGAGAAACCCTTCACCCTATTCACACTGTAACCCTGGGGCAGAGAAACCCTTCACCCTATTCACACTGTAACCCTGGGGCAGAGAAACCATTCATCCTATTCACACTGTAACCCTGGGTCAGAGAAACCCTTTGTCCTATTCACACTGTAACCCTGGGTCAGAGAAACCCTTTGTCCTATTCACACTGTAACCATGGGGCAGAGAAACCCTTCACCCTATTCACACAGTAACCCTGGGGCAGAGAAACCCTTCACCCTATTCACACAGTAACCCTGGGTCAGAGAAACCCTTCATCCTATTCACACTGTAACCCTGGGTCAGAGAAACCCTTTGTCCTATTCACACTGTAACCCTGGGGCAGAGACACCCTTCACCCTATTCACACTGTAACCCTGGGTCAGAGAAACCCTTTGTCCTATTCACACTGTAACCATGGGGCAGAGAAACCCTTCACCCTATTCACACTGTAACCCTGGGGCAGAGAAACCCTTCACCCTATTCACACTGTAACCCTGGGGCAGAGAAACCCTTCACCCTATTCACACAGTAACCATGGGGCAGAGAAACCCTTCACCCTATTCACACTGTAACCCTGGGGCAGAGAAACCCTTCACCCTATTCACACTGTAACCCTGGGGCAGAGAAACCCTTCACCCTATTCACACTGTAACCCTGGGGCAGAGAAACCCTTCACCCTATTCACACAGTAACCCTGGGGCAGAGAAACCCTTCACCCTATTCACACTGTAACCCTGGGGCAGAGAAACCCTTCACCCTATTCACACTGTAACCCTGGGGCAGAGAAATGTTTCACCCTATTCACACAGTAACCCTGGGGCAGAGAAACCCCTCACCCTATTCACACAGTAACCCTGGGGCAGAGAAACCCTTCACCCTATTCACACTGTAACCCTGGGGCAGAGAAACCCCTCACCCTATTCACACAGTAACCCTGGGGCAGAGAAACCCTTTGTCCTATTCACACTGTAACCCTGGGGCAGAGAAACCCTTTGTCCTATTCACACTGTAACCCTGGGGCAGAGAAACCCTTCACCCTATTCACACAGTAACCCTGGGGCAGAGAAACCATTCACCCTATTCACACAGTAACCCTGGGGCAGAGAAACCCTTTGTCCTATTCACACTGTAACCCTGGGGCAGAGAAACCCTTCACCCTATTCACACTGTAACCCTGTGGCAGAGAAACCATTCACCCTATTCACACAGTAACCCTGGGACAGATAAACCCTTCATCCTATTCACACTGTAACCCTGGGGCAGAGAACCCCTTCATCCTATTCACACTGTAACCCTGGGGCAGAGAAACCCCTATTCATAGAGCAAGTGTAGAGGTTTGGTGGCTCTCTGTGGATTGGTAGGGCATGTGAGTCGCTCAATGGTTTTGTTATCTCATCTCCCAGGTCCAGAGACAAAGCAGCTGTAGTTCTACCATGGAGGTCCAGTCACATCATACTGTAACCCAGAACAACATCACTGTCACTGACACAGCCTCTCTATCAGCCCCACTGACAGGAACAGGCTGGGGCTGGTGGTGGCCTCTTTCTCTGTTCTCTGTTCTCTGACCTCTCTCCCTTTCTTTCTCTCTCTCTCTCTCTCTCTCTGTGTCTCTCTCTCTCTCTCTCGCTCGCTTTCTTGCTCTTTATCCCATTCTACTCTCTCTCTCCCCCCTCTCTCTCTTTCTCTCTCTCTCACCTCCCCCTCTCTCTTTCTCTCTCTCACCCCCTGGCCTGCATCCTCTCTCTCTCTCTCACCCCCTCTCTTTCTCTCTCACACCCCCTGGCGTGCATCTCTCTCTCTCTCTCTCTCTCTCTCTCTCTCTCTCTCTCTCTCTCTCTCTCTCTCACCCCCTGGCCTGCATCCTCTCTCTCTCTCTCTCTCTCTCTCTCTCTCTCACCCCCCTCTCTCTTTCTCTCTCTCACCCCCTGGCCTGCATCCTCTCTCTCTCTCACCCCCTGGCCTTCATCCTCTCTCTCTCTCTCTCTCTCTCTCACCCCCCTCTCTTTCTCTCTCTCATCCCCTGGCCTGCATCCTCCCTCTCTCACCCCCTGGCCTTCATCCTCTCTCTCTCTCTCTCTCTCTCTCTCTCACCCCCCCTCTCTTTCTCTCTCTCACCCCCTGGCCTGCATCCTCCCTCTCTCCAGATTAGTGATTCCATGACTGCCTGCGTCAAGCTAAACCCACTACTGGGAAGTGGGCATGCCCTGTCCTCTAATGATGATTCTAGTATATTATAGGACCAGATTAGTGGGCAGACTGAGATACAGACATAGGCAAACCATAGGCAGGAATGGATGGAATCCATTAGAATATAGAATAGCTGAAGAGCTTTGTTTATGTAATGGCAGTCTATTAGCGTAACTGCAAAGTGTTAGTATCGTGTTGTGTTCCATTAAGAAACATGTTTCTCGATCCCATGGAATACAGAGAGGATTGTTGCCAGATAAACCAGATCAAAGGGAAAAATAAAAACATTTGAGTCGTGAGTCGTGTGTGTTGGGCTTGTGTTGTTGTTGCCAGTGTTGTGCGGCGTCATCACATGGAACCATTAAACCAAGAGTTCTGTCCCTGGCTGTTCTTTCTGTTCTGGATGCAGAATGTTTGTGGTGTTACTAAGCAACATGCTTCTGAAGCAGAATACAGAATGAAGAACAGAGATTAGAGTCTGGCTCCTGGCTCCTCCTACTGACACACTGCATTCCACCTGTCAGGACATCACCGACATACAGGTCTGTACTATTACACACACACACACACACACACACACACACACACACACACACACACACACACACACACACACACACACACACACACACACACACACACACACACACACACGCTGACATCCAGGTGCATGCATCATCTAACAACGAGGGTCTATTCAACCAATAGCAGACATCTTGAACTGTGACATACACTGAGTGTATACTAAACATCAGGATCACCTTCCTAGTATTGAGTTGTATCCCCTTTTGCCCTCAAAACAGTCTCAGTTCATCAGGTCATGGACTCTACAAGGTGTCAAAAGCGTTCCACAGGGATGCTGGCCCATGTTGACTCTACAAGGTGTCCAAAGCGTTCCACAGGGATGCTGGCCCATGTTGACTCTACAAGGTGTCCAAAGCGTTCCACAGGGATGCTGGCCCATGTTGACTCTACAAGGTGTCGAAAGCGTTCCACGGGGATGCTGGCCCATGTTGACTCTACAAGGCGTCGAAAGCGTTCCACAGGGATGCTGGCCCATGTTGACTCTACAAGGTGTCGAAAGCCTTCCACAGGGATGCTGGCCCATGTTGACTCTACAAGGTGTCAAAAGGGTTCCACGGGGATGCTGGCCCATGTTGACTCTACAAGGCGTCGAAAGCGTTCCACGGGGATGCTGGCCCATGTTGACTCTACAAGGTGTCGAAAGCGTTCCACGGGGATGCTGGCCCATGTTGACTCCAGTGCTTCCCCACAGTTGTGTCAAGTTGGCTGGATGTCCTTTGGGTGGTGGACCATTGTTGATACACACGGGAAAATGTTGAGCGTGAAAAGCCCAGCGGCGTTTCAGTTCTTGTCACAAACGCCTGGCACCTGCTACCATAACCTATATTTCTTACCCATCAACCCTCTGAATGGCACACATACATACACAATCCATGTCTCATGTCTATTCTCAATATTGTTTCAAGGCTTAAAAATCCTTCTTTAACCCGTCTCCTGCCCTTCATCTACACTGACGGAAGTGGAATTAAAAAAGTGCCATCAATAAGGGATCATAGCTGTCACCTGGAGTCACCTAGATTCACCTGGAGTCACCTGGAGTCACCTGGAGTCACCTAGATTCACCTGGAGTCACCTAGATTCACCTGGAGTCACCTAGATTCACCTGGAGTCACCTGGAGTCACCTAGATTCACCTGGAGTCACCTGGAGTCACCTGGATTCACCTGGTCGGTGTCAGCGTTCTTAATGTTTTGTATAGTCGGTGTATCTCGACATCAATATTCAGCATCAGTCAAAAAAACACACGCCACACCGCCAATGCCACACTCCCAATGCCACACTCCCAATGCCACACTCCCAATGCCACACTCCCAATGCCACACTCCCAATGCCACACTCCCAATGACACACTCCCAATGACACACTCCCAATGACACACTCCCAATGCCACATACACACAGGATTAAATGCCTCTCCATCTGCATCTCCATCTGCATCTCCATCTGCGGTCTCCGGCTCTGTTCAGACGTCAGACAGAGAGCAGTTTGTGACGGCATTTAGTGTTCTGATTTACCAAGCCTGACTACATGATGCAATTTGCACTTCTACTTCAAAAGCTTTGGGTTAATATTTCATGTTTTGTGGGGAAACACTTCTCCACAAAAGTACTGCTGTAAACATTTAAAGGACAACTGACTAGTTAAGGATCATATAAGCTGGCTGGTGTGTTTACGGACATATTCAATCAATCCTTATCCCAGTCTGCTGCTCCCACATGCTTCAAGAGGGCCACCATTGTTCATGTTCCCAAGAAAGTTAAGGTAACTGAGCTAAACGACTACCGCCCCGTAGCACTCACTTCCATCATCATGAAGTGCTTTGAGAGACTAGTCAAGGATCATATCACCTCCACCCTAACTGACACCCTAGACCCACTCCAATTCGCTTACCTCCCCAATAGATCCACAGATGATGCAATCGCCATCACACTGCACACTGCCCTGTCCCATCTGGACAAAAGGAATACCCATGTAAGACTGCTGTCCATTGACTATATTCAACACCATAGTACCCTCCTAGCTCATCATTAAGCTTGAGGTCCTGGGTCTGAACCCTTCCCAGTGCAACTGGGTCCTGGACTTTCTAATGGTCTGCCCCCAGGTGGTGAAGGTAGGAAACAACACCTCCACTTTGCTGATCCTCAACACTGGGGCCCCACAAGGGTGCGTGCTCAGCCCCCTCCTGTACTCCATGTTCGCCCATGACTATGTGGTCTCACACACCTCCAACTCAATCATCAAGTTTGCAGATGACACAACAGTAGTAGGCCTGATTACCAACAATGATGAGACAGCCTACAGGGAGGAGGTGAGGGCCCTGGCGAAGTGGTGCCAGGACAATAACCTCTCCCTCAACGTCAACAAACTGAAGGAGCTGATTATGGACTTTAGGAAACAGCAGAGGGAGCCCCCACCCCACCCTCACCATCTACATCGACGGGACCGCAGTGGAGAAGGTGAAGAGCTTCATGTTTCTCGGCGTACACATCACTGACCATCTGAAATGGTGTGGTGATGAAGGGGCAACAGCGTCTTTTCAAAATGCGGGTTGGCCCCTAAGACCCTCAGAAACATTTTAAGATGCAGAATTCAGAGCATCCTGTCAGGCTGTATCACCGCCTGATACGGTAATTGCACCGCCCGCAAACGCAGGACTCTCCAGAGGGTGGTACGGTCTTCCCAATGCATCACCGGGGGCAAACTACCTGCCCTCCAGGACACCTACACCACCCGGTGTCACAGGAAGCCCAACAATATCATCAAGGACAACAACCACCCGAGCCACAGCCTGTTCACCCCGCTATCATCCAGAAAGCGAGGTCAGTACAGGTGCATCAAAGCTGGGAACAGAGAGATTGAAAAACAGCTTCCATCTGAAGGCCATCAGACTGTTGAACAGCCATCACTAGCCAGCTACCACCCGGTTACTCAACCCTGCACCTTAGAGGCTACTGCCCTGTATACATAGTCATGGAATCACTGGTCACTTTAATACTGGAACACTAGTCACTTTACATACTGATTTACTCATCTCATATGTATATACTGTATACCAACGTCAGTAACCAATGAATACATTTTATATAAACCCAGCAGTGTTGTAGTTCTTGACACAAACCGATGTGTCTGACACCTACTACATTACCCTGTTCAAAGGCACTTACTACATTACCCTGTTCAAAGACACTTACTACATTACCCTGTTCAAAGACGCCTACTACATTACCCTGTTCAAAGGCACTTACTACATTACCCTGTTCAAAGACACTTACTACATTACCATGTTCAAAGACACCTACTACATTACCCTGTTCAAAGACGCCTACTACATTACCCTGTTCAAAGACACTTACTACATTACCCTGTTCAAAGACACTTACTACATTACCCTGTTCAGAGACACTTACTACATTACCATGTTCAAAGACACCTACTGCATTACCCCGTTCAAAGACACCTACTACATTACCCTGTTCAAAGGCTCTTACTACATTACCATGTTCAAAGACACTTACTACATTACCCTGTTCAAAGACACCTATCACATTACCCTGTTCAAAGACACCTACTACATTACCCCGTTCAAAGGCACTTAAATCTATTGTCGAATTCACCCTCTGAATGGCACACATACACAACCCATGTCTCAATTGTGTCAAGGCTTAAAAATCCTTCTTTATCTTTCTTTAACTTGTCTCCTCCCCTTCATCTACACTGACGGAAATGGATTTAACAAGTGACATCAATAACGGATTGTAACTTTCACCTGGATTCACCTGGTCAGACTGTGTCAGTGTTCTTAACACACTGGCCACTTTAATAACGTTTCCATACTGCTTTACTCATCTCATATGTATATACTGTATTCTATTCTACTGTATTTACTAACTAGCCACTTTAATAACGTTTCCATACTGCTTTACTCATCTCATATGTATATACTGTATTCTATTCTACTGTATTTACTAACTAGCCACTTTAATAACGTTTCCATACTGCTTTACTCATCTCATATGTATATACTGTATTCTATTCTACTGTATTTACTAACTAGCCACTTTAATAACGTTTCCATACTGCTTTACTCATCTCATATGTATATACTGTATTCTATTCTACTGTATTTACGAACTAGTCACTTTAATAACGTTTCCATACTGCTTTACTCATCTCATATGTATATACTGTATTCTATTCTACTGTATTTACTAACTAGTCACTTTAATAATGTTTCCATACTGCTTTACTCATCTCATATGTATATACTGTATTCTATTCTACTGTATTTACTAACTAGTCACTTTAATAACGTTTACATACTGCTTTACTCATCTCATATGTATATACTGTATTCTATTCTACTGTATTTACTAACTAGTCACTTTAATAATGTTTCCATACTGCTTTACTCATCTCATATGTATATACTGTATTCTATTCTACTGTATTTACTAACTAGTCACTTTAATAACGTTTACATACTGCTTTACTCATCTCATATGTATATACTGTATTCTATTCTACTGTATTTACTAACTAGTCACTTTAATAACGTTTACATACTGCTTTACTCATCTCATATGTATATACTGTATTCTATTCTACTGTATTTACTAACTAGCCACTTTAATAATGTTTCCATACTGCTTTACTCATCTCATATGTATATACTGTATTCTATTCTACTGTATTTACTAACTAGCCACTTTAATAATGTTTCCATACTGCTTTACTCATCTCATATGTATATACTGTATTCTATTCTACTGTATTTACTAACTAGTCACTTTAATAACGTTTCCATACTGCTTTACTCATCTCATATGTATATACTGTATTCTATTCTACTGTATTTCAGACAATGCTTCTCCGACATTGCTCATGCTAATATTTATATATTTCTTCATTCAATTCTTTGACTTTTAGATGTGTGTGTATTGTTGTGAATTGTTAGATGCTACAGCACTGTTGGAGCTAGGAACACAATCATTTCGCTACACCCGCAATAACTTCTGCTAAATATATGTATGTGACCAATAGCATTTGATTTGATTTGATTTGAACACATGTCTACAATCTGTGAATAATTCAATACATGGACATTCCATGGTTCATTACTAGGAAAATACATTACATTGAAATATCCTAAGTGAGGTGTGTAGACAGTATGGTATATACGATAATATTGCTTTGGTTGAGACAGGCAGCACGGCATTAAAACTGAATCAACAACATTCAGGGGCAGGTAGATACATATATTTATGTTTTAAAGAGAGAGCACTGGAGACTGAGAGAGACAGCGAAAGAGAGAGCACTGGAGACTGAGAGAGACAGAGAAAGAGAGAGCACTGGAGACTGAGAGAGACAGAGAAAGAGAGAGCACTGGAGACAGAGAGACAGAGAAAGAGAGAGCACTGGAGACTGAGAGAGACAGAGAAAGAGAGAGCACTGGAGACTGAGAGAGACAGAGAAAGAGAGAGCACTGGAGACTGAGAGAGACAGAGAAAGAGAGAGCACTGGAGACTGAGAGAGACAGAGAAAGAGAGAGCACTGGAGACTGAGAGAGACAGAGAAAGAGAGAGCACTGGAGACTGAGAGAGACAGAGAAAGAGAGAGCACTGGAGACTGAGAGAGACAGAGAAAGAGAGAGCACTGGAGACTGAGAGAGACAGAGAAAGAGAGAGCACTGGAGACTGAGAGAGACAGAGAAAGAGAGAGCACTGGAGACTGAGAGAGACAGAGAAAGAGAGCACTGGAGACTGAGAGAGACAGAGAAAGAGAGAGCACTGGAGACTGAGAGAGACAGAGAAAGAGAGAGCACTGGAGACAGAGAGACAGAGAAAGAGAGCACTGGAGACTGAGAGAGACAGAGAAAGAGAGAGCACTGGAGACTGAGAGAGACAGAGAAAGAGAGAGCACTGGAGACTGAGAGAGACAGAGAAAGAGAGAGCACTGGAGACTGAGAGAGACAGAGAAAGAGAGAGCACTGGAGACTGAGAGAGACAGAGAAAGAGAGAGCACTGGAGACTGAGAGAGACAGAGAAAGAGAGAGCACTGGAGACTGAGAGAGACAGAGAAAGAGAGAGCACTGGGGACTGAGAGAGACAGAGAAAGAGAGAGCACTGGAGACTGAGAGAGACAGAGAAAGAGAGAGCACTGGAGAATAAGAGAGAGACAGATAAAGAGAGAGCACTGGAGACTGAGAGAGACAGAGAAAGAGTGAGCACTGGAGACTGAGAGAGACAGAGAAAGAGAGAGTAGTGGAGACAGAGAGACAGAGAAAGAGAGAGCACTGGAGACTGAGAGAGACAGATAAAGAGAGAGCACTGGAGACTGAGAGAGACAGAGAAAGAGAGAACTGGAGACTGAGAGAGACAGAGAAAGAGAGAGCACTGGAGACTGAGAGAGACAGAGAAAGAGAGAGCACTGGAGACTGAGAGAGACAGAGAAAGAGAGAGCACTGGAGACTGAGAGAGACAGAGAAAGAGAGAGCACTGGAGACTGAGAGAGACAGAGAAAGAGAGAGCACTGGAGACTGAGAGAGACAGAGAAAGAGAGAGCACTGGAGACTGAGAGAGACAGAGAAAGAGTGAGCACTGGAGACTGAGAGAGACAGAGAAAGAGAGAGTAGTGGAGACAGAGAGACAGAGAAAGAGAGAGCACTGGAGACTGAGAGAGACAGATAAAGAGAGAGCACTGGAGACTGAGAGAGACAGAGAAAGAGAGAGCACTGGAGAATAAGAGAGAGACAGATAAAGAGAGAGCACTGGAGACTGAGAGAGACAGAGAAAGAGAGAGCACTGGAGACTGAGAGAGACAGAGAAAGAGAGAGCACTGGAGAATAAGAGAGAGACAGATAAAGAGAGAGCACTGGAGACTGAGAGAGACAGAGAAAGAGTGAGCACTGGAGACTGAGAGAGACAGAGAAAGAGAGAGTAGTGGAGACAGAGAGACAGAGAAAGAGAGAGCACTGGAGACTGAGAGAGACAGATAAAGAGAGAGCACTGGAGACTGAGAGAGACAGAGAAAGAGAGAACTGGAGACTGAGAGAGACAGAGAAAGAGAGAGCACTGGAGACTGAGAGAGACAGAGAAAGAGAGAGCACTGGAGACTGAGAGAGACAGAGAAAGAGAGAGCACTGGAGACTGAGAGAGACAGAGAAAGAGAGAGCACTGGAGACAGAGAGACAGAGAAAGAGAGAGCACTGGAGACTGAGAGAGACAGAGAAAGAGAGAGCACTGGAGACTGAGAGAGACAGAGAAAGAGAGAGCACTGGAGACTGAGAGAGACAGAGAAAGAGAGAGCACTGGAGACTGAGAGAGACAGAGAAAGAGAGAGCACTGGAGACTGAGAGAGACAGAGAAAGAGAGAGCACTGGAGACTGAGAGAGACAGAGAAAGAGAGAGCACTGGAGACTGAGAGAGACAGAGAAAGAGAGAGCACTGGAGACTGAGAGAGACAGAGAAAGAGAGAGCACTGGAGACTGAGAGAGACAGAGAAAGAGAGAGCACTGGAGACTGAGAGAGACAGAGAAAGAGAGAGCACTGGAGA
The DNA here is from genome assembly GCF_036934945.1 of Oncorhynchus masou masou. Lineage (NCBI taxonomy): Eukaryota > Metazoa > Chordata > Actinopteri > Salmoniformes > Salmonidae > Oncorhynchus > Oncorhynchus masou. The sequence goes on from NC_088217.1 coordinate 9,721,870, forward strand.
CTGAGAGAGACAGAGAAAGAGAGAGCACTGGAGACTGAGAGAGACAGAGAAAGAGAGAGCACTGGAGACAGAGAGACAGAGAAAGAGAGAGCACTGGAGACTGAGAGAGACAGAGAAAGAGAGAGCACTGGAGACTGAGAGAGACAGAGAAAGAGAGAGCACTGGAGACTGAGAGAGACAGAGAAAGAGAGAGCACTGGAGACTGAGAGAGACAGAGAAAGAGAGAGCACTGGAGACTGAGAGAGACAGAGAAAGAGAGAGCACTGGAGACTGAGAGAGACAGAGAAAGAGAGAGCATTGGAGACTGAGAGAGACAGAGAAAGAGAGAGCACTGGAGACTGAGAGAGACAGAGAAAGAGAGAGCACTGGAGACTGAGAGAGACAGAGAAAGAGAGAGCACTGGAGAATAAGAGAGAGACAGATAAAGAGAGAGCACTGGAGACTGAGAGAGACAGAGAAAGAGTGAGCACTGGAGACTGAGAGAGACAGAGAAAGAGAGAGTAGTGGAGACAGAGAGACAGAGAAAGAGAGAGCACTGGAGACTGAGAGAGACAGATAAAGAGAGAGCACTGGAGACTGAGAGAGACAGAGAAAGAGAGAACTGGAGACTGAGAGAGACAGAGAAAGAGAGAGCACTGGAGACTGAGAGAGACAGAGAAAGAGAGAGCACTGGAGACTGAGAGAGACAGAGAAAGAGAGAGCACTGGAGACTGAGAGAGACAGAGAAAGAGAGAGCACTGGAGACTGAGAGAGACAGAGAAAGAGAGCACTGGAGACTGAGAGAGACAGAGAAAGAGAGAGCACTGGAGACTGAGAGAGACAGAGAAAGAGTGAGCACTGGAGACTGAGAGAGACAGATAAAGAGAGAGCACTGGAGACTGAGAGAGACAGAGAAAGAGAGAGCACTGGAGAATAAGAGAGAGACAGATAAAGAGAGAGCACTGGAGACTGAGAGAGACAGAGAAAGAGAGAGCACTGGAGACTGAGAGAGACAGAAAAAGAGAGAGCACTGGAGAATAAGAGAGAGACAGATAAAGAGAGAGCACTGGAGACTGAGAGAGACAGAGAAAGAGAGAGCACTGGAGAATAAGAGAGAGACAGATAAAGAGAGAGCACTGGAGACTGAGAGAGACAGAGAAAGAGAGAGCACTGGAGACTGAGAGAGACAGAGAAAGAGAGAGCACTGGAGAATAAGAGAGACAGATAAAGAGAGAGCACTGGAGACTGAGAGAGACAGAGAAAGAGTGAGCACTGGAGACTGAGAGAGACAGAGAAAGAGAGAGTAGTGGAGACAGAGAGACAGAGAAAGAGAGAGCACTGGAGACTGAGAGAGACAGATAAAGAGAGAGCACTGGAGACTGAGAGAGACAGAGAAAGAGAGAACTGGAGACTGAGAGAGACAGAGAAAGAGAGAGCACTGGAGACTGAGAGAGACAGAGAAAGAGAGAGCACTGGAGACTGAGAGAGACAGAGAAAGAGAGAGCACTGGAGACTGAGAGAGACAGAGAAAGAGAGAGCACTGGAGACTGAGAGAGACAGAGAAAGAGAGAGCACTGGAGACTGAGAGAGACAGAGAAAGAGAGAGCACTGGAGACTGAGAGAGACAGAGAAAGAGAGAGCACTGGAGACTGAGAGAGACAGAGAAAGAGTGAGCACTGGAGACTGAGAGGGACAGAGAAAGAGAGAGCACTGGAGACTGAGAGAGACAGAGAAAGAGAGAGTAGTGGAGACAGAGAGACAGAGAAAGAGAGAGCACTGGAGACTGAGAGAGACAGAGAAAGAGAGAGCACTGGAGACTGAGAGAGACAGAGAAAGAGAGAGCACTGGAGACTGAGAGAGACAGAGAAAGAGAGCACTGGAGACTGAGAGAGACAGAGAAAGAGAGAGCACTGGAGACTGAGAGAGACAGAGAAAGAGTGAGCACTGGAGACTGAGAGAGACAGAGAAAGAGAGAGCACTGGAGACTGAGAGAGACAGAGAAAGAGAGAGTAGTGGAGACAGAGAGACAGAGAAAGAGAGAGCACTGGAGACTGAGAGAGACAGATAAAGAGAGAGCACTGGAGACTGAGAGAGACAGAGAAAGAGAGAGCACTGGAGAATAAGAGAGAGACAGATAAAGAGAGAGCACTGGAGACTGAGAGAGACAGAGAAAGAGAGAGCACTGGAGACTGAGAGAGACAGAGAAAGAGAGAGCACTGGAGAATAAGAGAGAGACAGATAAAGAGAGAGCACTGGAGACTGAGAGAGACAGAGAAAGAGTGAGCACTGGAGACTGAGAGAGACAGAGAAAGAGAGAGTAGTGGAGACAGAGAGACAGAGAAAGAGAGAGCACTGGAGACTGAGAGAGACAGATAAAGAGAGAGCACTGGAGACTGAGAGAGACAGAGAAAGAGAGAACTGGAGACTGAGAGAGACAGAGAAAGAGAGAGCACTGGAGACTGAGAGAGACAGAGAAAGAGAGAGCACTGGAGACTGAGAGAGACAGAGAAAGAGAGAGCACTGGAGACTGAGAGAGACAGAGAAAGAGAGAGCACTGGAGAATAAGAGAGACAGATAAAGAGAGAGCACTGGAGACTGAGAGAGACAGAGAAAGAGAGAGCACTGGAGACTGAGAGAGACAGAGAAAGAGAGAGCACTGGAGAATAAGAGAGAGACAGATAAAGAGAGAGCACTGGAGACTGAGAGAGACAGAGAAAGAGTGAGCACTGGAGACTGAGAGAGACAGAGAAAGAGAGAGTAGTGGAGACAGAGAGACAGAGAAAGAGAGAGCACTGGAGACTGAGAGAGACAGATAAAGAGAGAGCACTGGAGACTGAGAGAGACAGAGAAAGAGAGAACTGGAGACTGAGAGAGACAGAGAAAGAGAGAGCACTGGAGACTGAGAGAGACAGAGAAAGAGAGAGCACTGGAGACTGAGAGAGACAGAGAAAGAGAGAGCACTGGAGACTGAGAGAGACAGAGAAAGAGAGAGCACTGGAGACAGAGAGACAGAGAAAGAGAGAGCACTGGAGACTGAGAGAGACAGAGAAAGAGAGAGCACTGGAGACTGAGAGAGACAGAGAAAGAGAGAGCACTGGAGACTGAGAGAGACAGAGAAAGAGAGAGCACTGGAGACTGAGAGAGACAGAGAAAGAGAGAGCACTGGAGACTGAGAGAGACAGAGAAAGAGAGAGCACTGGAGACTGAGAGAGACAGAGAAAGAGAGAGCACTGGAGACTGAGAGAGACAGAGAAAGAGAGAGCACTGGAGACTGAGAGAGACAGAGAAAGAGAGAGCACTGGAGACTGAGAGAGACAGAGAAAGAGAGAGCACTGGAGACTGAGAGAGACAGAGAAAGAGAGAGCACTGGAGACTGAGAGAGACAGAGAAAGAGAGAGCACTGGAGACTGAGAGAGACAGAGAAAGAGAGAGCACTGGAGACAGAGAGACAGAGAAAGAGAGAGCACTGGAGACTGAGAGAGACAGAGAAAGAGAGAGCACTGGAGACTGAGAGAGACAGAGAAAGAGAGAGCACTGGAGACTGAGAGAGACAGAGAAAGAGAGAGCACTGGAGACTGAGAGAGACAGAGAAAGAGAGAGCACTGGAGACTGAGAGAGACAGAGAAAGAGAGAGCACTGGAGACTGAGAGAGACAGAGAAAGAGAGAGCACTGGAGACTGAGAGAGACAGAGAAAGAGAGAGCACTGGAGACTGAGAGAGACAGAGAAAGAGAGAGCACTGGAGACTGAGAGAGACAGAGAAAGAGAGAGCACTGGAGAATAAGAGAGAGACAGATAAAGAGAGAGCACTGGAGACTGAGAGAGACAGAGAAAGAGTGAGCACTGGAGACTGAGAGAGACAGAGAAAGAGAGAGTAGTGGAGACAGAGAGACAGAGAAAGAGAGAGCACTGGAGACTGAGAGAGACAGATAAAGAGAGAGCACTGGAGAATAAGAGAGAGACAGATAAAGAGAGAGCACTGGAGACTGAGAGAGACAGAGAAAGAGTGAGCACTGGAGACTGAGAGAGACAGAGAAAGAGAGAGTAGTGGAGACAGAGAGACAGAGAAAGAGAGAGCACTGGAGACTGAGAGAGACAGATAAAGAGAGAGCACTGGAGACTGAGAGAGACAGAGAAAGAGAGAACTGGAGACTGAGAGAGACAGAGAAAGAGAGAGCACTGGAGACTGAGAGAGACAGAGAAAGAGAGAGCACTGGAGACTGAGAGAGACAGAGAAAGAGAGAGCACTGGAGACTGAGAGAGACAGAGAAAGAGAGAGCACTGGAGACTGAGAGAGACAGAGAAAGAGAGAGCACTGGAGACTGAGAGAGACAGAGAAAGAGAGAGCACTGGAGACTGAGAGAGACAGAGAAAGAGTGAGCACTGGAGACTGAGAGAGACAGAGAAAGAGAGAGTAGTGGAGACAGAGAGACAGAGAAAGAGAGAGCACTGGAGACTGAGAGAGACAGATAAAGAGAGAGCACTGGAGACTGAGAGAGACAGAGAAAGAGAGAGCACTGGAGAATAAGAGAGAGACAGATAAAGAGAGAGCACTGGAGACTGAGAGAGACAGAGAAAGAGAGAGCACTGGAGACTGAGAGAGACAGAGAAAGAGAGAGCACTGGAGAATAAGAGAGAGACAGATAAAGAGAGAGCACTGGAGACTGAGAGAGACAGAGAAAGAGTGAGCACTGGAGACTGAGAGAGACAGAGAAAGAGAGAGTAGTGGAGACAGAGAGACAGAGAAAGAGAGAGCACTGGAGACTGAGAGAGACAGATAAAGAGAGAGCACTGGAGACTGAGAGAGACAGAGAAAAGAGAGAACTGGAGACTGAGAGAGACAGAGAAAGAGAGAGCACTGGAGACTGAGAGAGACAGAGAAAGAGAGAGCACTGGAGACTGAGAGAGACAGAGAAAGAGAGAGCACTGGAGACTGAGAGAGACAGAGAAAGAGAGAGCACTGGAGACTGAGAGAGACAGAGAAAGAGAGAGCACTGGAGACTGAGAGAGACAGAGAAAGAGAGAGCACTGGAGACTGAGAGAGACAGAGAAAGAGAGAGCACTGGAGACTGAGAGAGACAGAGAAAGAGTGAGCACTGGAGACTGAGAGAGACAGAGAAAGAGAGAGCACTGGAGACTGAGAGAGACAGAGAAAGAGAGAGTAGTGGAGACAGAGAGACAGAGAAAGAGAGAGCACTGGAGACTGAGAGAGACAGAGAAAGAGAGAGCACTGGAGACTGAGAGAGACAGAGAAAGAGAGAGCACTGGAGACTGAGAGAGACAGAGAAAGAGAGAGCACTGGAGACTGAGAGAGACAGAGAAAGAGAGAGCACTGGAGACTGAGAGAGACAGAGAAAGAGTGAGCACTGGAGACTGAGAGAGACAGAGAAAGAGAGAGCACTGGAGACTGAGAGAGACAGAGAAAGAGAGAGTAGTGGAGACAGAGAGACAGAGAAAGAGAGAGCACTGGAGACTGAGAGAGACAGAGAAAGAGAGAGCACTGGAGACAGAGAGACAGACAAAGAGAGAGTAGTGGAGACTGAGAGAGACAGAGAAAGAGAGAGCACTGGAGACTGAGAGAGACAGAGAAAGAGTGAGCACTGGAGACTGAGAGAGACAGAGAAAGAGTGAGCACTGGAGACTGAGAGAGACAGAAAAGAGAGAGTACTGGAGACTGAGAGAGACAGAGAAAGAGAGAGTACTGGAGACTGAGAGAGACAGAGAAAGAGAGAGCACTGGAGACTGAGAGAGACAGATAAAGAGAGAGCACTGGAGACTGAGAGAGACAGAGAAAGAGAGAGTACTGGAGACTTAGAGAGACAGAGAAAGAGGGAGCACTGGAGACTGAGAGAGACAGAGAAAGAGAGAGCACTGGAGACTGAGAGAGACAAAGAAAGAGAGAGTACTGGAGACTGAGAGAGACAGAGAAAGAGAGAGCACTGGAGACTGAGACAGAAAAGAGAGAGCACTGGAGACAGAGAGACAGAGAAAGAGAGAGCACTGGAGACTGAGAGAGACAGAGAAAGAGAGAGCACTGGAGACTGAGAGAGACAGAGAAAGAGAGAGTAGTGGAGACTGAGAGAGACAGAGAAAGAGAGAGTACTGGAGACTGAGAGAGACAGAAAAGAGAGAGTAGTGGAGACTGAGAGAGACAGAGAAAGAGAGAGCACTGGAGACTGAGAGAGACAGAGAAAGAGAGAGTACTGGAGACTGAGAGAGACAGAGAAAGAGAGAGCACTGGAGACTGAGAGAGACAGAGAAAGAGAGAGAGAGTGCGAGAGAAAGACAAGTGACAACAAAATTATCGTTTGAAGCATATTTTGCGGCTATACATAGTTTTTTTACATTTATAATATTTACAGACATTTGAATGAAACAGGCTTATATACCATTTTGGGTTCTGATTGGGTACGGCGGTTGAACGAAACTCATGAGGCATTTATAAGTTGAATTCTTCAAGAATAAATGAGTAGGCGTATTATATCATTCATTTGTATGTACAAAAATGTGGACTGCCCCTTTAAAGAACTGCCCCTTTAAAAATGATGCATTTCATCCTAAACCCTTAGGAGAATTACACAATCATAAAAAAAACTGAATCGATATGTATACAAATACTCCACTGTGGGTAGCAGTCCTTCTGTCAATGCTAATAATATGTTCAGTTCTCTCTGACTTTATTCAAAGGCAGAATTTACATTTTCTCAGTACGTCATGTTTTTTTTTTACATCATGATAAAAAAGATAGATACATATAAAGTGCATTGTGAATCTTGAACACTAGATGGCAGTATATCTGGTACATACCGAACAACAAGGTGATTCAAAAAATACTGTCTATCAGCCCATTCATACCGTAAGCCTGTGATGTAAACTGCCTTGTATTTGTATAACTGAATGTGCTACGGGTGGGTTTAACTATGAATGTTTAATAAAGTCAGGACATACAGTAGCAGTCAAACGTTTGGACACACCTACTCATTCAAGGGTTTTTCTTTATTCGTACTATTTTCTACATTGTAGAATATTAGTGAAGACATCAACACTATGAAATAACACATATGGAACCATGTAGTAACCAAAAAAGCTTTAAACATATCAAAATGTATTTTAAGTTAGAGGTTTTTCAAAGTAGTCACCCTTTGCCTTGATGACAGATTTTCACGCTAATGGCATTCTCTCAACCAGCTTCATGAGGTAGTCACCTGGAATACATTTCAATTAACAGGTGTGCCTTGCTAAAAATGTATTTGTGGAATTTCTTTCCTTCTTAATGCGTTTGAGCCAATCAGTTGTGTTGTGACAAGGTAGGGGTGGTATAAAGAAGATAAGATGGCCCTATTTGGTAAAAGTCCGTCCATATTATGGCAAGAAGAGCTCAAATAAGCAAAGAGAAATGACAGTCCATCATTACTTAATTAAGGACATTTATTTGCCTGTTGTTTTGGCATGACTATTTATCACCAAAATAAATACGGTTTTCCTTAAACCTCTGCTCTCTACGCCTGACTCCTCACCCACCACTCCTAGTTATGTAACACATATACATGATACTACCCTCTACAACATAAACTTCACTATATCACCAGGACATATACAGGATACTACCCTCCACAACATAACCTTCACTATATCACCAGGACATATACAGGATACTACCCTCCACAACATAACCTTCACTATGTCACCAGGACATATACAGGATACTACCCTCCACAACATAACCTTCACTATGTCACCAGGACATATACAGGATACTACCCTCCACAACATAACCTTCACTCCAATTCAAAACTCAAGACCTACAACCTGATTTTGGACAAAATTACCTGAAAGGATTCCTACTTCCAAAGATTCTTATTTCCAAGGACTATACAGCAAATGCTTGGCAAACCAACAACCAGAAAATGAAGCACAACAGAAACCTGTAAACACCATCCAACCTGGTACTGGTTGAATAATGTTTAGTCTGAAGATACTTTTAAAGCCAAGAAGAAAAATATATAAACATGATATATTTTACTTTATAAGGACTGAATGCTAAGTTAAGGCTACCAAGCTTGCTAGGACAGGACAGATTTGGCTGGAACTTCAATTAGCACTGAGGTGTCAAAGCCCTTGAGCCCAACAATGGCGGGAGAGTTTCACAGCCTCCGCCACCCGAATGCAGAGGCCTTTGAAGCCCCCTCCCTCTGTGTAGAGGTCATTAAAATACAGTTCCCCCTGGAGTCATGTCTACTTTGAACTGATATGCAGCCAGGACCACTTGAATTGTAAATTAAATTACCTCAATAAGAAACAATAGTGTTGTTTGATCGCATCAGAAGATATTCTCCTCACAATCTACAAAATACCACAGCCACAGGACAACTTTGCTTATACGTCATGAAAGACCATCCACTGAAACTGAAGAGATATGGCTAGCTAAAGACCTTGGTTGACAGAGACTTGATAGCTACGTTAACTAGCTAGCTGTGATTTTCTACAAGGAATCTGTCTCCCGAAAAAAGCTTCTCCCAAGTGAGTGTGACACCTACTCCCCATTGCCTGCTGCACTGCAGCTTGGATTCCACCTGCAGATCTGTTAACCGTCTGCCCTGGCCTGTCTCCCCCTGAGAGCTTTCGCTCGCCTCCAGCCTCCAGCACAAACATACAGCAGACTTCGGACTGATCAGAATTTTAGGTAGGCTAATTAAGCTTATTATATGAGCTCAGAAACACTAAAATGAACTAGTATAGACCTATTATTTATTGATTTAATCTCAGACTTTTATAGCCTCCTGGACTCATAGAGATACACTCTCAAGCTTTCTTGTTGGGGCGAGTGACTCTTTGAACTTACAATGGCTAGCCCCAAGTTGTTTATGCTATTTGCCTCATGACTCCTCCATGCCTTGTTGACTATGAACTTGGTTGTTTATCGAACCGTGGGACAGACAATGTTTGTTCCCACACCCGGGACTCTGACTCTCGATTGGTTACACCAACTCTTGGCCTTCCATCCTATTCCAACCACCTCTCGCCAAGCTTTGTATTCATGTTACCTGATGAAATTGCTGAACAATATGATTTTGTTGCCATCTGATGCACATTCAAATGACATAAAAAATCAACACTGCAGAGCTCTCCTTGTCCTCTGCCGGGCCCTGATTGTATTACTGCTGATGGTATCTTGAAATGTGCATGTACACCCTGGCCCATCTACTGTTGCTAGTCCTAATTCTGACCTGTACTCTGATATCTGTTTCACTAATTTCTGTTCTCGTAAAAGCCTGGGTTTTCTGCACGTTCAGACTAGAAGCTTATTACCTAAAATTGATCAATTGAATGTGTGGGTTCACAGCTCCAATCCAGATGAGTTTTTTCCATGTACGTAACATTGCAAAATGTAAGAAGAAGGGAAGGGCTATATAAATCAATTTGATTTGATTTGATGTGTTGGTCATTAGTGAGACGTGGTTAAGAAAGAGGGTTTTGAACACTGATGTTAACCTTTCCGGTTATAACCTTTTTCGGCAAAACAGATCTTCCAAAGGTGGTGGAGTGGCAATCTTTACCAAGGATCTATTACATCTGTCCTGCCACGCCCTCTACTGCTCATCCTGTCTCCTTGACCTGCCGCCACTCTCCCAGTGCTTTCTCCCTCTCCTACTCCCTCTCCCTGTGTGTGATTGTGTGGGCGGAGACAGGTGTGCTGGAGACAGAGCAGATCCCCACCAGCTGCAACCTGTTCCATAATCAAGACCTCTATCAAATACTCAGCCCTGCCACTTCCACACTGCCAGATCGTAATCTCTGCTCAGTCAGTCTACGTTTCTAGCCGTTTGTTACTATTCAGATCCTGTTATACTGTTATGCCTATTTCCCTTGTCTGACACGGTTTTCCTCTGCGCTACAGTTCTGCCCTCTCTGACTCTGGTCCCTGTCTCCAGTCTCACGTATCGTCATCCTGCCACTCTCTCCTGGATTCCCCACTCTACTACTCCCTTGGATTCCCCTCCGGACCTGCTTACCCTGTCCCAACCCCTCTCGCTTCAGCCTCAGTCTCCAGACCTGCTTACCCTGACCCATCCCCTCTCGCTCCAGCCTCAGCCTCCGGACCTGCTTACCCTGTCCCAACCCCTCTCGCTCCAGCCTCAGCCTCCGGACCTGGTTACCCTGTCTCAACCCCTCTTGCTCCAGTCTCAGCCTCCGGACCTGGTTACCCTGTCTCAACCCCTCTCGCTCCAGCCTCAGCCTCCGCACCTGGTTACCCTGTCTCAACCCCTCTCGCTCCAGCCTCAGCCTCCGCACCTGGTTACCCTGTCTCAACCCCTCTCCCTCCAACCTCAGCCTCCGGACCTGGTTACCCTGTCTCAACCCCTCTCCCTCCAACCTCAGCCTCCGCACCTGGTTACCCTGTCTCAACCCCTCTCCCTCCAACCTCAGCCTCCGCACCTGGTTACCCAGTGGTATTGTTAATAAACACGCCCCCATAAAGAAAATGAGAATTAAAAAACAAGTTCCTGGTTAGACTGTGATCTGGCAGAGTTACTTGGGGTGGCAGGGTAGCCTAGTGGTTAGACCGTTGGACTAATAACAGGAAGGTTGCAAGTTCAAACTCCTGAGCTGACAAGGTACAAATCTGTCATTCTGCCCCTGAACAGGCAGTTAACCCGCTGTCATTGAAAATAAGAATTTGTTCTTAACTGACTTGCCTGGTTAAATAAAGATAAAATAAAAAACTCCTCAAGAATTCCATTTGGCACACGCATACTCAGGCTGTCTGGCTCTCATTCAGGCATATGAGAAACAAGTATACTCAGGCTATCCAGAAGGCCAATATTATAGTTGCAGTTCTCTCTCTGTGGGTCTAACCCCAAGAAGTTCTGTAAGACCTGCAGAATAAACCCTCCTCCTCACAGCTGCCCATGTCCCTTAATGTTGATGTGGTCACTAATGAGAAGGAGCACATGGCTGAGCTCTTTAATCACCACTTCATTACGCCAGTATTCCTAATTGACTCAGCCATGCCTCATTGCCCGTCCAAAATTTCCTCATCTCCCACCCCTTCTAATGGGACTAGCCCTGATGCTCCTCCATCTCCCACCCCTTCTAATGGGACTAGCCCTCATGCTCCTCATGCTCCTCCATCTCCCACCCCTTCTAATGGGATTAGCCCTGATGCTCCTCCATCTCCCACCCCTTCTAATGGGACTAGCCCTGATGCTCCTCCATCTCCCACCCCTTCTAATGGGACTAGCCCTGATGCTCCTCCATCTCCCACCCCTTCTAATGGGACTAGCCCTGATGCTCCTCCATCTCCCACCCCTTCTAATGGGACTAGCCCTGATGCTCCTCCATCTCCCACCCCTTCTAATGAGACTAGCCCTGATGCTCCTCCATCTCCCACCCCTTCTAATGGGACTAGCCCTGATGCTCCTCCATCTCCCACCCCTTCTAATGGGACTATCCCTGATGCTCCTCCATCTCCCACCCATTCTAATGGGACTAGCCCTGATGCTCCTCCATCTCCCACCCCTTCTAATGGGACTAACCCTGATGCTCCTCCATCTCCCACCCCTTCTAATGGGACTAGCCCTGATGCTCCTCCATCTCCCACCCCTTCTAATGGGACTAGCCCTGATGCTCCTCCATCTCCCACCCCTTCTAATGGGACTAGCCCAGATGCTCCTCCATCTCCCACCCCTTCTAATGGGACTAGCCCTGATGCTCCTCCATCTCCCACCCCTTCTAATGAGACTAGCCCTGATGCTCCTCCATCTCCCACCCCTTCTAATGGGACTAGCCCTGATGCTCCTCCATCTCCCACCCCTTCTAATGGGACTATCCCTGATGCTCCTCCATCTCCCACCCCTTCTAATGGGACTATCCCTGATGCTCCTCCATCTCCCACCCCTTCTAATGGGACTAGCCCTGATGCTCCTCCATCTCCCACCCCTTCTAATGGGACTAGCCCTGATGCTCCTCCATCTCCCACCCCTTCTAATGAGACTAGCCCTGATGCTCCTCCATCTCCCACCCCTTCTAATGGGACTAGCCCTGATGCTCCTCCATCTTTGTCCCCTGCCCTGCTACACAGCTTCTCCCTGCAGATGGTCACTGAGTCTGAGGTGTTAAAGGAGCTCCTTAAACGTGACCCCAAACAACATCTGGGTCAGATGGTTTAGATCCTTTCTTCTTTAAGGTCACAGCCCCTATCATCACCAAGCCTATCTCTGACCTTTTTAACCTGTCTCTCCTATCTGGGGAGGTTCCCAGTGCTTGGAAGGCAGCCACCATGCATCCTTTATTTAAAGGGGGAGATCAAGCTGATCCTAACTGTTTATTGGCCAATTTCTATTTTACCCTGTTTATCAAAAGTGTTTGAAAAACTTAATAATCAACTGACTGGCTTTCTTGATGTTTATAGTGTTCTCTCTGGAATGCAATCTGGTTTCTGCTCAGGTTATGGATGTGTCACCGCAAGTTTCTAAATTATTTCACCATTGCCATTGATTCTAAGCAATGTGGTACTGCTATTTTTTATTGACTTGGCCAAAGCTTTTGATACAGTAGAACATTCCATTCTTGTGGGCCGGCTAAGGAGTATTGGTGTCTCTGAGGGGTCTTTGGCCTGGTTTGCTAACTACCTCTCTCGAAGAGTGCAGTGTAAAAAGTCAGAACATCTGCTGTCTCAGCCACTGCCTGGCACCAAGGGAGTGTCCCAAGGCTCGATTCTTGGCCTCACGCTCTTCTCAATTTCCATCAACAACATAGCTCAGGCAGTAGGAAGCACTCTCATCCATTTATATGCAGATGATACAGCTGGACCCTCCTGGGATTCTGTGTTAAACATTCTACAACAAAGCTTTCTTAGTGTCCAACAAGCTTTTTCTACCCTTAACCTGGTTCTGAACACCTCCAAAACAAAGGTCATGTGGTTTGGGAATAAGAATGCCCCTCTCCCCACTGGTGTGATTGCTACTGCTGAGGGTTTAGAGCTTGAGGTAGTCACCTCATACAAGTACTTGGGAGTATGGCTAGATGGTACGCTGTCCTTCTCTCAGCACATATCAAGGCTGCAAAATAAAGTTCCATCTAGACTTGGTTTCCTCGATCGTAATCGCTCCTCTTTCACCCCAGCTGCCAAACTAACCCTGGTTCAGATGACCATTCTACCCAGATTCTGGAGTCGTAATATATAGAGGTCAGGGTTCTCTCGAGCAGCTAGATGTTCGGCCATCAGATTTGCCACCAATGCTCCTTATAGGACACATCACAGCACTCTATATCCTCCTCTGTAAACTGGTCATCTCTGTATACCCGTCACAAGACCCACTGGTTGATGCTTATTTATAAAACCCTTTTAGGCCTCATTCGCCCCAATCTGAGATATCTACTGCAGCCCTCATCCTCTACATACAACACCCGTTCTGCCAGTCACATTCTGTTAAAGGTCTCCTAGGCACACACATCTCTGAGTCGCTCCTCTTTTCAGTTCGCAGCACTCAGAAATACTTTTTTTCGCAGCAGCGACTGGAACGAGCTGCAACAGACACTCAAACTGGACAGTTTTATCACCATCTCTTCATTCAAAGACTCAATCATGAACACTCTTACTGACAGTTGTGGCTGCGTCACGTGATGTATTGTTGTCTCTACCACAGAACATGTTTGTACCATGTTCTGTGCTGCGACCATGTTGTGTTGTTACCATGTTGTGTTGTTACCATGTTGTGTTGTTACCATGTTGTTGTCATGTGGTGTTGCTACCAGTCTGTATTGTCATGTATTGCTGCTTTGCTATGTTGTTGTCTCAGGTCTCTTTTTATGTAGTGCTGTGGTGTTGTAGTGTCGTGGTGTCTCTCTTGTCGTGATGTGTGCTTTGTCTTATATAAAACATTTTTATATTTTATTTATGGTAGGCCGTGATTGTAAATAAGAATCTGTTCATAACTGAATTGCTTAGTTAAATAAAGGTTGTTGTTTTTTTTAAACTGACGTGACAAACATTAATGGATCTGCTAAAAGTTTGAATAGAAGCAGTCGTTATCCCATATTAGTTATAATGAGCATGTCAACAGAACAGCTGCTAACGTTCCCAGTACTTCCTTCATTAATTCATCCTTACAGAGTCTCCCAGCCCCTCTACTCTGCTAAATACCTACAGGCACAAAACCAAACCACTTAGGAGGAAAACACTCAGCTAGTTTGTTGGAGCAGAAAATCCTCTCAAGAAAAGACACACATTTATCCCCTTACACAGTGTCCATGGTAACCACTGTGTGTTGAACACACTTTAGTGTGTTGTTTGTTTATTTCTCATCGGTGAAGAATAATACTCAACATCAACAACAACAAATGTATCACAAGCACAGAACACACCACTATTTTACCTTTACAAAGGTACTGTACAAAGTACAAAGTATTTCTGAGTATTTGTTTGAAACTAGAGCCTTTTTATCATTCAAGAAACAAACCAGAAAAAAACTGCTTCCCCTAAAAACTCTGGTTCCTTTCTTCCCTCTATTATCTGGACATCCTGTCCATTTTTCCATTGGAAGATACTGGACAGCGTGGGCCCTGTGGAAGATACTGGACAGCGTGGGCCCTGTGGAAGATACTGGACAGCGTGGGCCCTGTGGAAGATACTGGACAGAGTGGGCCCTGTGGAAGATACTGGACAGTGTGGGCCCTGTGGAAGATACTGGACAGCGTGGGCCCTGTGGAAGATACTGGACAGCGTGGGCCCTGTGGAAGATACTGGACAGCGTGGGCCCTGTGGAAGATACTGGACAGAGTGGGCCCTGTGGAAGATACTGGACAGTGTGGGCCCTGTGGAAGATACTGGACAGCGTGGGCCCTGTGGAAGATACTGGACAGCGTGGGCCCTGTGGAAGATACTGGACAGCGTGGGCCCAGTAGATTAAATTGATTAAAACTGCAGCCCTAAATCCATCAGGTGCATGCACACCCTGTACCAGCATGAACACATGCACACAGACAGACGGGTGCACACAGACAGACGGGTGCACACAGACACACACAGACAGACGGGTGCACACAGACACACACAGACAGACGGGTGCACACAGACACACCCACCATACTAAAACGCATAAACAGCGTTGATGTTTGCCTGTTCTCCTATGCTGGTTCTATGTTTTTCTGTTGAGTACAAATACCACAGTCTCAGAGAGACACAAATTCCACTGCTTCTGTAACTGGGGTGGATAATACAATGATACTAGGATACATTGATACATTGATGTAATTAATGTGTGTGTGTGTGTGTGTGTTATCTGATCCCAGATCTGTGGTTAGGTACTGATGGTTGGTGGAGGTAGGGGTGTGAGTCTGAGAGAAGAAAAATAAGTAGAAGTAGAAGAAGAAGAAGTAGTAGAAGAAGAAGTAGAAGAAGAACTAGAATAAGTGGAAGTAGATTAAGAAGTAGAAGAAGAAGTAGAAGAAGAAGAAATGGAAATATATTAAGAAGTAGAATAAGACATATAAGAAGACATAAGAAGAAGTAGAAGAAGAGGTAGAAGAAGAAGAAGAAGAAGTAGAAGTAGATTAAGAAGTAGAAGAAGTAGAAGAAGAAGAAGTAGAAGTAGATTAAGAAGTAGAAGAAGTAGAAGAAGAAGAAGAAGAAGAAGAAGAAGAAGAAGTAGAAGTAGATTAAGAAGTAGAAGAAGTAGAAGAAGAAGAAGTAGAAGTAGATTAAGAAGTAGAAGAAGAAGTAGAAGAAGAAGAAGTAGGAGAAGAACTAGAAGAAGTGGAAGTAGATTAAGAAGTAGAAGAAGTAGAAGAAGAAGAAGAAGAAGAAATGGAAATAGATTAAGAAGTAGAAGAAGTAGAAGAAGACATGTAAGAAGAAGTAGAAGAAGAAGTAGAAGAAGAAGTAGAAGAAATAGAATAAGAAGTAGAAGTAGAAGAAGAAGTAGAAGCAGAAGAGGTAGGAGAAGAACTAGAAGAAGTGGAAATAGATTAAGAAGTAGAAGAAGTAGAAGAAGAAGTAGAAGAAGAAGAAATGGAAATAGATTAAGAAGTAGAAGAAGTAGAAGAAGACATGTAAGAAGAAGTAGAAGAAGAGGTAGAAGAAGAAGTAGAAGAAATAGAATAAGAAGTAGAAGTAGAAGAAGAAGTAGAAGAAGAAGAAGTAGGAGAAGAACTAGAAGAAGTGGAAAAAGATTAAGAAGTAGAATAAGAAGTATAAGAAGACATATATGAAGAAGTAGAAGAAGAAGAAATAGAAGAAGTAGAAGTAGAAGAAGAACAATATTACTATATTGTCCAATTGTACACAAGGTACAACTGAAATGTAATTTCCTCAATGAGGTTGTGACATGATGACAGCCAGACAACAGCTGAGAGTGAATTCAGTAGAGTACACTAGCTTGATACGTTCCACTCAAGGATAGTGTCGTAGCTAGCTACATTTTCAGAGTAGCTACCCCAGCTCTGATGTGTGGTTGGGGAAAGGGTGTTAGGCAGGGAAATGGCCCCTAACGCCTCGATCACACCGACAACGTCATTGCGTTTTGGTACACCATTTCCAATGGAACGCTGCGCTTGCCTTGCAGCATTGTGCTGCAGAGGGAGTTGCAGTACGTTGTGTTTTCTGTAGACACGGATATAGCCAACGTATGCATCCAATTGTATGTTTTAATTGTTTTTATCTCACCTTTATTTAACCAGGTAGGCCAGTTGAGAACACCTTTATTTAACCAGGTAGGCCAGTTGAGAACAAATTTATTTAACCAGGCCAGGTGAGAACAAGTTCTCATTTACAACTGCAACCTGGCCAAGATAAAGCAAAGCAGTGTGACATAAACAACAACACAGAGTTACACATAACAAACGAACAGTCAATAACACAATAGAAAAGTATATATACAGTGTGTGCAAATGAAGTAAGATTAGAGAGGTAAGGCAATAAATAGGCCATAGTGCTGAAATAATTACAATTTAGCAATTAAACACCTAGCAGAGACTTGTAGATGACCTGGAGCCAGTGGGTTTGGCGACGAATATAAAGTGAGGGCCAGCCGACTAGAGCGTACAGGTCGTAGTGGTGGGTAGTATATTTGGTGTCAAAACGGATGGCACTGTGATAGAGAGCATCTAATGCATACACTTGCGTAGACTTGACAGAAATAGTAGTATAAAGGGTAACTGTTGTGGCAGACATATCTAGTATAAAGGGGAACTGTTGTGGCAGACATATCTAGTATAAAGGGGAACTGTTGTGGCAGACATATCTAGTATAAAGGGTAACTGTTGTGGCAGACATATCTAGTAACAAGGGGAACTGTTGTGGCAGACATATCTAGTATAAAGGGGAACTGTTGTGGCAGACATATCTAGTATAAAGGGGAACTGTTGTGGCAGACATATCTAGTATAAAGGGGAACTGTTGTGGCAGACATATCTAGTAACAAGGGGAACTGTTGTGGCAGACATATCTAGTAAAAAGGGGAACTGTTGTGGCAGACATATCTAGTAACAAGGGGAACTGTTGTGGCAGACATATCTAGTAACAAGGAGAACTGTTGTGGCAGACATATCTAGTAACAAGGGGAACTGTTGTGGCAGACATATCTAGTAAAAAAGGGGAACTGTTGTGGCAGACATATCTAGTAACAAGGGGAACTGTTGTGGCAGACATATCTAGTATAAAGGGGAACTGTTGTGGCAGACATATCTAGTAACAAGGGGACATGTTGTTGCAGACATATCTAGTAACAAGGGGACATGTTGTTGCAGACATATCTAGTAAAAAGGGGAACTGTTGTGGCAGACATATCTAGTAACAAGGGGAACTGTTGTGGCAGACATATCTAGTATAAAGGGGAACTGTTGTGGCAGACATATCTAGTATAAAGGGGAACTGTTGTGGCAGACATATCTAGTATAAAGGGGAACTGTTGTGGGAGACATATCTAGTATAAAGGGGAACTGTTGTGGCAGACATATCTAGTATAAAGGGGAACTGTTGTGGCAGACATATCTAGTATAAAGGGGAACTGTTGCGGCAGACATATCTAGTATAAAGGGGAACTGTTGTGGCAGACATATCTAGTATAAAGGGGAACTGTTGTGGCAGACATATCTAGTATAAAGGGGAACTGTTGTGGCAGACATATCTAGTATAAAGGGGAACTGTTGTGGCAGACATATCTAGTAAAAAGGGGAACTGTTGTGGCAGACATATCTAGTAACAAGGGGAACTGTTGTGGCAGACATATCTAGTATAAAGGGTAACTGTTGTGGCAGACATATCTAGTATAAAGGGGAACTGTTGTGGCAGACATATCTAGTATAAAGGGTAACTGTTGTGGCAGACATATCTAGTAAAAAGGGGACATGTTGTGGCAGACATATCTAGTATAAAGGTCGGGATTACATAATGAAAAAGTTTTGACTGCAGAATTTATTATGTAGCATTGACGCAATGATGCTGTCGGTCTGATCGAGGCGTAAGCCAAAGCATATAAAACACTGGGGTTGTTGTGTGATAAACCAGAGAGTGACAGAGACTGAAGAGTGAAGACAGTGAAGCTAAAGATCACCATTTGATAATATCTGATGGGTAGACAGGAAGCTATGCCAGACTGGGGTTGTGGTAGCTACACTACAAGCCAGGGAGTGACTCACTCACACACATACACATACACACGCACATCCACACACACACACACACACACACACACACACACACACACACACACACACACACACACACACACACACACACGGTGGAGTGATGGTGGAGTGAGGGTGGAGTGATGGTGTAGTGATAGTGGAGTGATGAGGGAGTGATGGTGGCACAATGGTGCAGTGATGGTGCAGTGATGGTGTAGTGATGGGGTAGTAAAGGTGGAGTGATGGTGGAGTGATGGTGTAGTGATGGTGGAGTAATGGTGGAGTGATGGTGGAGTGATGGTGGAGTAATGGTGGAGTGATGGTGCAGTGATGGTGTAGTGATGGTGCAGTGATGGTGGAGTAATGGTGGAGTGATGGTGCAGTGAAGGTGGAGTGATGGGGTAGTGAAGGTGGAGTGATGGTGGAGTGATGGTGGAGTGATGGTGCAGTGATGGGGTAGTGAAGGTGGAGTGATGGGGTAGTGAAGGTGGAGTGATGGTGGAGTGATGGTGTAGTGATGGTGCAGTGATGGTGCAGTGATGATGGAGTAATGGTGGAGTGATTGTGCAGTGATGGTGTAGTGATGGTGCAGTGATGGTGGAGTAATGGTGGAGTGATGGTGCAGTGATAGTGCAGTGATGGTGGAGTGATGGGGTAGTGAAGGTGAAGTGATGGGGTAGTGAAGGTGGAGTGATGGTGGAGTGATGGTGTAGTGATGGTGCAGTGATGGGGTAGTGAAGGTGGAGTGATGGGGTAGTGATGGGGTAGTGAAGGTGGAGTGATGGGGTAGTGAAGGTGGAGTGATGGGGTAGTGAAGGTGGAGTGATGGTGGAGTGATGGTGTAGTGATGGTGCAGTGATGGTGGAATGATGGTGGAGTGATGGTGGAATGATGGTGCAGTGATGGTGGAGTGATGGTGGAGTGATGGTGCAGTGATGGTGAAGTGATGGTGGAGTGATGGTGGAATGATGGTGGAGTGATGGTGGAATGATGGTGCAGTGATGGTGGAATGATGGGGTAGTGAAGGTGGAGTGATGGGGTAGTGAAGGTGGAGTGATGGTGGAGTGATGGTGTAGTGATGGTGCAGTGATGGTGGAATGATGGGGTAGTGAAGGTGGAGTGATGGTGCAGTGATGGTGGAATGATGGGGTAGTGAAGGTGGAGTGATGGGGTAGTGAAGGTGGAGTGATGGTGGAGTGATGGTGTAGTGATGGTGCAGTGACGGTGGAATGATGGTGGAGTGATGGGGTAGTGAAGGTGGAGTGATGGGGTAGTGAAGGTGGAGTGATGGTGGAGTGATGGTGTAGTGATGGTGCAGTGATGGTGGAATGATGGTGGAGTGATGGTGGAATGATGGTGCAGTGATGGTGGAGTGATGGTGGAGTGATGGTGCAGTGATGGTGGAATGATGGGGTAGTGAAGGTGGAGTGATGGGGTAGTGAAGGTGGAGTGATGGTGGAGTGATGGTGCAGTGATGGTGGAGTGATGGTGCAGTGATGGTGGAGTGATGGTGGAGTGATGGTGGAGTGATGGTGGAGTGATGGTGCAGTGATGGTGGAGTGATGGTGGAGTGATGGTGGAGTGATGGTGGAGTGATGGTGGAGTGATGGTGCAGTGATGGTGCAGTGATGGTGCAGTGATGGTGGAGTGATGGTGGAGTGATGGTGGAGTGATGGTGGAGTGATGGTGCAGTGATGGTGCAGTGATGGTGGAGTGATGGTGGAGTGATGGTGCAGTGATGGTGGAGTGATGGTGGAGTGATGGTGGAGTGATGGTGCAGTGATGGTGCAGTGATGGTGGAGTGATGGTGGAGTGATGGTGGAGTGATGGTGCAGTGATGGTGGAGTGATGGTGGAGTGATGGTGGAGTGATGGTGCAGTGATGGTGCAGTGATGGTGCAGTGATGGTGGAGTGATGGTGGAGTGATGGTGGAGTGATGGTAGAATAGAGGGTACGATTGTTTTTCCACTGATGTGGGGTTTTAAATAGAGAATAATGGAAGTAGACAGACAGAGGAATCCTATTCTACTGTCAT
>NC_088217.1:9747509-9772509 GCF_036934945.1 Oncorhynchus masou masou
TATACCTCAGCCCCCAGCCCTATACCTCAGCCCTATACCTCAGCCCTATACCTCAGCCCTATACCTCAGCCCTATACCTCAGCCCTATACCTCAGCCCCCAGCCCTATACCTCAGCCCCCAGCCCTATACCTCAGCCCCCAACCCTATACCTCAGCCCTATACCTCAGCCCCCAGCCCTATACCTCAGCCCTCAGCCCTATACCTCAGCCCCCAGCCCTATACCTCAGCCCCCAACCCTATACCTCAGCCCTATACCTCAGCCCCCAGCCCTATACCTCAGCCCCCAGCCCTATACCTCAGCCCCCAGCCCTATACCTCAGCCCTATACCTCAGCCCCCAACCCAATACCTCAGCCCCCAGCCCTATACCTCAGCCCCCAGCCCTATACCTCAGCCCCCAGCCCTATACCTCAGCCCCCAGCCCTATACCTCAGCCCTATACCTCAGCCCCCAGCCCTATACCTCAGCCCTATACCTCAGCCCTATACCTCAGCCCCCAGCCCTATACCTCAGCCCCCAGCCCTATACCTCAGCCCCCAGCCCTATACCTCAGCCCTCAGCCCTATACCTCAGCCCTCAGCCCTATACCTCAGCCCTATACCTCAGCCCTCAGCCCTATACCTCAGCCCTCAGCCCTATACCTCAGCCCTCAGCCCTATACCTCAGCCCCCAGCCCTATACCTCAGCCCCCAGCCCTATACCTCAGCCCCCAGCCCTATACCTCAGCCCCCAGCCCTATACCTCAGCCCTATACCTCAGCCCCCAGCCCTATACCTCAGCCCTATACCTCAGCCCTATACCTCAGCCCCCAGCCCTATACCTCAGCCCCCAGCCCTATACCTCAGCCCCCAGCCCTATACCTCAGCCCTATACCTCAGCCCTCAGCCCAATACCTCAGCCCATAGCCCTATTCCTCAGCCCTCAGCCCAATACCTCAGCCCTCAGCCCAATACCTCAGCCCTATACCTCAGCCCTCAGCCCTATACCTCAGCCCTCAGCCCAATACCTCAGGCCTCAGCCCTATACCTCAGCCCCCAGCCCCATACCTCAGCCCCCAGCCCCATACCTCAGCCCCCAGCCCCATACCTCAGCCCTATACCTCAGCCCTCAGCCCCATACCTCAGCCCCCAGCCCTATACCTCAGCCCTCAGCCCAATACCTCAGCCCATAGCCCTATTCCTCAGGCCTCAGCCCAATACCTCAGCCCTCAGCCCAATACCTCAGCCCTCAGCCCAATACCTCAGCCCATAGCCCTATTCCTCAGCCCTCAGCCCAATACCTCAGCCCTCAGCCCAATACCTCAGCCCTCAGCCCTATACCTCAGCCCTATACCTCAGCCCTATACCTCAGCCCATAGCCCTATTCCTCAGCCCTCAGCCCAATACCTCAGCCCATAGCCCTATACCTCAGCCCTATACCTCAGCCCCCAGCCCTATACCTCAGCCCTATACCTCAGCCCCCAGCCCTATACCTCAGCCCTATACCTCAGCCCTATACCTCAGCCCCCAGCCCTATACCTCAGCCCTATACCTCAGCCCCCAGCCCTATACCTCAGCCCTCAGCCCTATACCTCAGCCCCCAACCCTATACCTCAGCCCCCAGCCCTATACCTCAGCCCTATACCTCAGCCCCCAGCCCTATACCTCAGCCCTCAGCCCTATACCTCAGCCCCCAGCCCTATACCTCAGCCCTCAGCCCTATACCTCAGCCCCCAGCCCTATACCTCAGCCCCCAGCCCTATACCTAGGCCCTATACCTCAGCCCCCAACCCTATACCTCAGCCCTCAGCCCTATACCTCAGCCCGCAGCCCTGGCCCCAGCTACAACCTATGCCCTAGCCCCGTGCCCGGCCCTGGCCCCAGCTACAACCTATACCCTAGCCCCGTGCTGGCCCTGTTCCCAGCTACAACCTATACCCTAGCCCCGTGCCCGGCCCTGGCCCCAGCTACAACCTATACCCTAGCCCCGTGCTGGCCCTGGCCCCAGCTACAACCTATACCCTAGCCCCGTGCTGGCCCTGGCCCCAGCTACAACCTATACCCTAGCCCCGTGCCTGGCACTGGCCCCAGCTACAACCTATACCCTAGCCCCGTGCCCGGCCCTGGCCCCAGGTTCAACCTATACCCTACCTAGCCCCGTGCTGGCCCTGGCCCCAGCTACAACCTATGCCCGGCCCTGGCCCCAGCTACAACCTAAACCCTAGCCCCGTGCTGGCCCTGGCCCCAGCTACAACCTATACCCTAGCCCCAGGCCGGCCCTGTTCCCAGCTACAACCTATACCCTAGCCCTAGGCAGGCCCTGTTCCCAGCTACAACCTATACCCTAGCCCCGTGCCCGGACCTGGCCCCAGCTACAACCTATACCTTAGCCCCAGGCCGGCCCTGTTCCCAGCTACAACCTATACCCTAGCCCCGTGCCCGGACCTGGCCCCAGCTACAACCTATACCTTAGCCCCAGGCCGGCCCTGTTCCCAGCTACAACCTATACCCTAGCCCCGTGCCTGGCCCTGGCCCCAGCTACAACCTATACCCTAGCCCCGTGCACGGCCCTGGCCCCAGGTTCAACCTATACCCTAGCCCCGTGCTGGCCCTGGCCCCAGCTACAACCTATGCCCGGCCCTGGCCCCAGCTACAACCTATACCCTAGCCCCAGGCCGGCCCTGTTCCCAGCTACAACCTATACACTAGCCCCAGGCCGGCCCTGTTCCCAGCTACAACCTATACCCTAGCCCCAGGCCGGCCCTGTTCCCAGCTACAACCTATACCCTAGCCCCGTGAACGGACCTGGCCCCAGCTACAACCAATACCCTAGCCCCAGTCCGGCCATGTTCCCAGCTACAACCTATACCCTAGCCCCGTGCCCGGCCCTGTTCCCAGCTACAACCTATACCCTAGCCCCGTGCCCGGCCCTGGCCCCAGCTACAACCTATACCCTAGCCCCGTGATTGCCCTGGCCCCAGCTACAACCTATACCCTAGCCCCAGGCCTGCCCTGGCCCCAGCTACAACCTATACCCTAGCCCTGTGCCCGGCCCTGGCCCCAGTTACAACCTATACCCTAGCCCCGTGCTGGCCCTGTTCCCAGCTACAACCTATACCCTAGCCCCGTGCCCGGCCCTGGCCCCAGCTACAACCTATACCCTAGCCCCGTGCTGGCCCTGTTCCCAGCTACAACCTATACCCTAGCCCCGTGCCCGGCCCTGGCCCCAGCTACAACCTATACCCTAGCCCCGTGCCTGGCCCTGGCCCCAGCTACAACCTATACCCTAGCCCCGTGCCTGGCCCTGGCCCCAGCTACAACCTATACCCTAGCCCCGTGCCCGGCCCTGGCCCCAGGTTCAACCTATACCCTAGCCCCGTGCTGGCCCTGGCCCCAGCTACAACCTATGCCCGGCCCTGGCCCCAGCTACAACCTATACCCTGGCCCCGTGCTGGCCCTGGCCCCAGCTACAACCTATACCCTAGCCCCGTGCCCGGCCCTGGCCCCAGCTACAACCTATACCCTAGCCCCGTGCCTGGCCCTGGCCCCAGCTACAACCTATACCCTAGCCCCGTGCCCGCCCTGGCCCCAGCTACAACCTATACCCTAGCCCCGTGCCTGGCCCTGGCCCCAGCTACAACCTATACCCTAGCCCCGTGCCCGGCCCTGGCCCCAGGTTCAACCTATACCCTAGCCCCGTGCTGGCCCTGGCCCCAGCTACAACCTATGCCCGGCCCTGGCCCCAGCTACAACCTATACCCTAGCCCCGTGCTGGCCCTGGCCCCAGCTACAACCTATGCCCGGCCCTGGCCCCAGCTACAACCTATACCCTAGCCCCGTGCTGGCCCTGGCCCCAGCTACAACCTATACCCTAGCCCCAGGCCGGCCCTGTTCCCAGCTACAACCTATACCCTAGCCCCGTGCCCGGCCCTGGCCCCAGCTACAACCTATACCCTAGCCCCAGGCCGGCCCTGGCCCCAGCTACAACCTATACCCTAGCCCCAGGCCGGCCCTGTTCCCAGCTACAACCTATACCCTAGCCCCGTGCCCGGCCCTGGCCCCAGCTACAACCTATACCCTAGCCCCGTGCTGGCCCTGGCCCCAGCTACAACCTATACCCTAGCCCCGTGCCCGGCCTTGTTCCCAGCTACAACCTATACCCTAGCCCCGTGCCCGGCCTTGTTCCCAGCTACAACCTATACCCTAGCCCCGTGCCTGGCCCTGGCCCCAGCTACAACCTATACCCTAGCCCCGTGCCCGGCCCTGGCCCCAGCTACAACCTATACCCTAGCCCCAGGCCGGCCCTGTTCCCAGCTACAACCTATACCCTAGCCCCAGGCCGGCCCTGTTCCCAGCTACAACCTATACCCTAGCCCCAGGCCGGCCCTGTTCCCAGCTACAACCTATACCCTAGCCCCGTGCCCGGCCCTGTTCCCAGCTACAACCTATACCCTAGCCCCGTGCCAGGCCCTGGCCCCAGCTACAACCTATACCCTAGCCCCGTGCTGGCCCTGGCCCCAGCTACAACCTATACCCTAGCCCCAGGCCTGCCCTGGCCCCAGCTACAACCTATACCCTAGCCCCGTGCCCGGCCCTGGCCCCAGCTACAACCTATACCCTAGCCCCGTGCCCGGCCCTGGCCCCCGGTACAACCTATACCCTAGCCCCAGGCCGGCCCTGGCCCCAGCTACAACCTATACCCTAGCCCCGTGCCCGGCCCTGTTCCCAGGTACAACCTATACCCTGCCAGGGTCCCATGCAGCTGGGGGATGTGGAGCCATTAAATACCCAGTTACATGGAGTAGCATTTCATCTCTTCCCAAATAGAACCTTATTCCCTACTTATTACCTATGGGCCATGGTCAAAAATAGTGCACTATATAGGGAATAGGGTTCCATTTGGGACGCGGACGTACTCCCCTCTCCTCTGGATCACAGCAGAGCTCTGTACTGCACTGTAATGATTACACATTTCACCAAGTACTGGATGTTAAAGCATGAATAATGTCCGATGTCATTGTAACTCAAAGGGGGAAAACATTCTGGGTTAGATACGGAGCAGAGCTGACAAAACTGGCAAGAAGTACTAGTACTGAGAGGCAATTGTGCTGTGTGCAGTAACCATAGTAACCTAACCATTGTGCTATGTGCAGCAACCATAGTAACCATAACCATTCTGCCGTGTGCAGTAACCATAGTATCCATAACCAGTGTGTGGTGTACAGTAACCATAGTAACATAACCATTGTGCTATGTGCAGCAACCATAGTAACCATAACCAGTGTGTGGTGTACAGTAACCATAGTAACCTAACCATTGTGCTATGTGCAGCAACCATAGTAACCATAACCATTCTGCCGTGTGCAGTAACCATAGTAACCATAACCAGTGCGTGGTGTACAGTAACCATAGTAACATAACCATTGTGCTATGTGCAGCAACCATAGTAACCATAACCAGTGTGTGGTGTACAGTAGCCATAGTAACCATAACCATTGTGCTGTGTACAGTAACCATAACCATTGTGCTGTGTACAGTAACCATAGTGATGTGTACAGTAACCATAGTAACATAGCCATTGTGCTATGTGCAGTAACCATAGTAACCATAACCATTGCGCTGTGTACAGTAACCATAGTGATGTGTACAGTAACCATAGTAACATAACCATTGTGCTATGTGCAGTAACCATAGTAACCATAACCATTCTGCGGTGTACAGTAACCATAGTAACCATAACCATTGTGGTGTGTACAGTAACCATAGTAACCATACCCTTTATGCTGTGTACGGTAAACATAGTAACCATTACCATTCTGATGTGTACAGTAACCATAACCATTGTGCTGTGTACAGTAAGCATAGTAACCATAATCATTGTGATGTGTACAGTAACTGTTGTGCTGTGTACAGTAACCATAGTAACCATAACCACTGTGCTGTGTACAGTAACCATAGTAACCCTAACCATTGTGCTGTCTACAGTAACCATAGTAACCATAACCATTGTGCTGTGTACAGTAACCATGTCCATTGCAGTTGGCAAATCATAATATGTTAAAGGAGAAATCTGCTGTTATACAGAATTTGTTTACAATTACATTATTTACAAATATTAGAGTAGTGTGGGTTCTGATGGGATACGACAGTTGAACTAAGCTCATGAAGCATTTCTAAGTTATATTCTTCAAGAATAATGGGTATATTGTTCAATTAAAGGCCTAAAAATGTATGTAGGAATCCCAGATTGCTCCTTTAAGGAATCCTAGCATTGTCTTCTCTGTAGCCAGGCCGAAGAGTCCTCTCGTCACAGTGGCCCAGGCAGCTTTGTCCTGTGGGAGGGATTGTCTGAACTTTAGAAATAGAATTACTTGAGCAGTCGTCCCCATTCAAATGAATGTGCTATGATTAGTGGACCGGCAAGGCAATCTATTTCAATGGTTTTAACACAAGAGGATTATGATGGAGAATACAACACTCGTAGCCAGGCCAGGGATGGCCAAACTACAACAACATAATCTGCTTTTCTTCTGGGTCCGTCCCAAAGAAGATGTGACGCGATTAAGGCTAGCTGAAAGTTACTAGTAGAATAGTTTAACGACAGCACCCTGAGAGGAACAAGCCAATCTGTTATAGAGGAAACAACATTGATTCGACTCTCATAACATTCACTGGAGTTATGTCTGGTCATCATGTATTCACTAGAGATCTGTCTGGTCATCATGTATTCACTAGAGGTCTGTCTGGTCATCATGTATTCACCAGAGATCTGTCTGGTCATCGTGTATTCACTAGAGATCTGTCTGGTCATCATGTATTCACTAGAGGTATGTCTGGTCATCGTGTATTCACTAGAGGTCTGTCTGGTCATCATGTATTCACCAGAGATCTGTCTGGTCATCATGTATTCACTAGAGATCTGTCTGGTCATCGTGTATTCACTAGAGATCTGTCTGGTCATCATGTATTCACTAGAGGTCTGTCTGGTCATCATGTATTCACTAGAGGTCTGTCTGGTCATCGTGTATTCACTAGGAACGAGTCAGTTTAATACAGTATGTCACAGAGGAAATAACATTCACTAGAGGTCTGTCTGGTCATCGTGTATTCACTAGAGGTCTGTCTGGTCATCATGTATTCACCAGAGATCTGTCTGGTCATCATGTATTCAATAGAGATCTGTCTGGTCATCATGTATTCACCAGAGATCTGTCTGGTCATCGTGTATTCACTAGAGGTCTGTCTGGTCATCGTGTATTCACTAGAGATCTGTCTGGTCATCATGTATTCACTAGAGGTCTGTCTGGTCATCGTGTATTCACCAGAGATCTGTCTGGTCATCATGTATTCACTAGAGGTCTGTCTGGTCATCATGTATTCACTAGAGATCTGTCTGGTCATCATGTATTCACTAGAGGTCTGTCTGGTCATCGTGTATTCACTAGAGATCTGTCTGGTCATCATGTATTCACTAGAGGTCTGTCTGGTCATCATGTATTCACTAGAGGTCTGTCTGGTCATCGTGTATTCACTAGAGGTCTGTCTGGTCATCATGTATTCACTAGAGGTCTGTCTGGTCATCATGTATTCACTAGGAACGAGTCAGTTTAATACAGTATGTCACAGAGGAAATAACATTCACTAGAGGTCAGTCTGGTCATCATGTATTCACTAGGAACGAGTCAGTTTAATACAGTATGTCACAGAGGAAATAACATTCACTAGAGGTCTGTCTGGTCATCATGTATTCACTAGGAACGAGTCAGTTTAATACAGCATGTCACAGAGGAAATAACATTCACTAGAGGTCTGTCTGGTCATCATGTATTCACTAGAGGTCTGTCTGGTCATCACGTATTCACTAGAGATCTGTCTGGTCATCATGTATTCACTAGAGGTCTGTCTCGTCATTATGTATTCACTAGGAACGAGTCAGTTTAATACAGTATGTCACAGAGGAAATAACATTCATAAGCATTGTATGGATACTATGAATGTTGCCCATACACTAGCCCATACACCAGCCCATACACTAGCCCATACACTAGCCCATACACTAGCCCATACACTAGTCCATACACTAGTCCATACACTAGCCCATACACTAGCCCATACACTAGCCCATACACTAGCCCATACACTAGTCCATACACTAGCCCATACACTAGCCCATACACTAGCCCATACACTAGCCCATACACTAGCCCATACACTAGTACATACACTAGCCCATACACTAGTCCATACACTAGTCCATACACCAGCCCATACACCAGCCCAT
This sequence comes from Oncorhynchus masou masou, assembly GCF_036934945.1. Lineage (NCBI taxonomy): Eukaryota > Metazoa > Chordata > Actinopteri > Salmoniformes > Salmonidae > Oncorhynchus > Oncorhynchus masou. Next base: position 9,755,769 of record NC_088217.1, read on the forward strand.
ACACCAACCCATACACTAGCCCATACACTAGCCCATACACTAGCCCATACACTAACCCATACACTAGCCCATACACTAGCCCATACACTAACCCATACACTAACTCATACACTAGCCCATACACTAGCCCATACACTAGTCCATACACTAACCCATACACTCGGCCATACACTAACCCATACACTAACCCATACACTAGCCCATACACTAGTCCATACACTAGCCCATACACTAGCCCATACACTAGTCCATACACTAACCCATACACTAGCCCATACACTAGCCCATACACTAGCCCATACACTAGCCCATACACCAGCCCATACACCAGCCCATACACTAGTCCACACACTAGCCCATACACTAGCCCATACACTAGTCCATACACTAGCCCATACACTAGTCCATACACTAGCCCATACACTAGCCCATACACTAGTCCATACACTAGCCCATACACTACTCCATACACTAGTCCATACACTAGTCCATACACTAGTCCATACACTAGCCCATACACTAGCCCATACACTAGCCCATACACTAGCCCATACACTAGTCCATACACTAGTCCATACACTAGTCCATACACTAGCCCATACACTAACCCATACACTAGTCCATACACTAGCCCATACACTAGTCCATACACTAGCCCATACACTAGCTCATACACTAGCCCATACACTAGTCCATACACTAGCCCATACACTAGTCCATACACTAGCCCATACACTAGTCCATACACTAGTCCATACACTAGCCCATACACTAGCCCATACACTAGTCCATACACTAGCCCATACACTAGCCCATACACTATCCCATACACTAGCCCATACATAACATTTTCTGAATGGTTCCAGAAAAACAACTGTTTAAAAAAAATCCAACTTTATTGTATTCACTAGTAAGAATAAGAATTATTGCAGCAACAAAAATGGCCAGAATTTCAATTGGTGGGAATGAAATGGAACAAGTGACATCCACTAGATTCCTCAGAGTTGAAAGGTTATCTTGGAAATATCACGTTCAATTTGTCTGCAGCAAAGTGATGAAATCTGTTTGTGTCATCAGGCTTGCTTCCTTACTCTTAAACCTAAACTAAACCTAAACCTAAACCTAAACTAAACCTAAACTAAACCTAAACTAAACGTCCCTTTTTCTTTGTTTCTCAGAGAAAACAAGAGCCAAGACTAAATAATACAGTGACTTCAGAAAGTGTTCACACCCCTTGACTTTTTCCACATTTTGTTGAGATGCAGCCTGAGATTTTGTGTCACAGACCGACACACAATACCCCATAAAGTGGAATTATTATACATTTTACAAGTAAATTTGAAATGAAAAGCTGAAATCTCTTGAGTCAATAAGAATTCAACTCCTTTATTATGGAAAGACTAAATCATTTCTGGAGTAAAAATGTGCTTAACAAGTCACATAATAAGTTGCATGGACGCACTCTGTGTGCATTAATAGTGTTTAACATGATTTTGTTAATGACTACCTCATCTCTTTATCCCACACATATAATTATCTGTTAGGTCCCTCAGTCAAGCAGTGAATGTCAGACACAGATTCAACCACAAAGATCAAGGAGGTTTTTGAATGCCTCGCAAAGGACACATATTTGCAGATGGGTAAAAAAGAAAATAAAAACAGCATGGTGAAGTTATTAATTACCCTTTGGATGGTTTATGAATACACCCAGTCACTAGAGAGATACAGGCGTCCTTCCTAAGTCAGTTGTCGGAGTTGAATGGCTGTGATAAGAGAAAACTGAGGATGGATCAACCACATTATAGTTACTCCACAATACTAAACTGACAGACTGAAAAGAAGAAAGCCGGTACCGAATTAAAATCTTCCAAAACATCCTGTTTGCAATAAGGCACTTAAATAATACTGTATAAAATGTGTCATTATGTTGTGGGCCAATCCAACACAACACATCACTGTGTGTCACTATTCATATTCTCAAGCATGGTGGTGCCTTCTTCATGTTGTGGGTATGCTTGTCATCAGGAAGGACTAGGGAGTGTTTTAGGATAAAAAATAAACAGAATAGAGAAAAGTACAGCCAAACTTCTAGAAGAAAGCCTGGTACAGTCTGCTTGAATTCACCTTTCAGTAGGACAATAACCTGAGAAAAAAAGAAGAAACCCGCACACTGCTCTTGATAGTATCACTGCTCTTGATAGTATCACTGCCCTTGAGAGTATCACTGCTCTTGATAGTATCACTGCTCTTGATAGTATCACTGCTCTTGATAGTATCACTTCTCTTGAGAGTATCACTGCTCTTGAGAGTATCACTGCTCTTGATAGTATCACTGCTCTTGAGAGTATCACTGCTCTTGATAGTATCACTGCTCTTGAGAGTATCACTGCTCTTGAGAGTATCACTGCTCTTGATAGTATCACTGCTCTTGAGAGTATCACTGCTCTTGATAGTATCACTGCTCTTGATAGTATCACTGCTCTTGAGAGTATCACTGCTCTTGATAGTATCACTGCTCTAGATAGTATCACTGCTCTAGATAGTATCATTGCTCTTGATAGTATCACTGCTCTTGATAGTATCACTGCTCTTGATAGTATCACTGCTCTTGATAGTATCACTGCTCTAGATAGTATCACTGCTCTTGAGAGTATCACTGCTCTTGATAGTATCACTGCTCTTGATAGTATCACTGCTCTTGAGAGTATCACTGCTCTTGATAGTATCACTGCTCTTGATAGTATCACTGCTCTTGATAGTATCACTGCTCTTGAGAGTATCACTGCTCTTGAGAGTATCACTGCTCTAGATAGTATGACTGCTCTTGAGAGTATCACTGCTCTTGAGAGTATCACTGCTCTTGAGAGTATCACTGCTCTTGATAGTATCACTGCTCTTGAGAGTATCACTGCTCTTGAGAGTATCACTGCTCTTGAGAGTATCACTGCTCTAGATAGTATCACTGCTCTTGAGAGTATCACTGCTCTTGAGAGTATCACTGCTCTTGAGAGTATCACTGCTCTTGATAGTATCACTGCTCTTGAGAGTATCACTGCTCTTGATAGTATCACTGCTCTTGAGAGTATCACTGCTCTTGAGAGTATCACTGCTCTTGAGAGTATCACTGCTCTTGATAGTATCACTGCTCTTGAGAGTATCACTGCTCTTGAGAGTATCACTGCTCTTGAGAGTATCACTGCTCTTGATAGTATCACTGCTCTTGAGAGTATCACTGCTCTAGATAGTACCACTGCTCTTGAGAGTATCACTGCTCTAGATAGTATCACTGCTCTTGATAGTATCACTGCTCTTGAGAGTATCACTGCTCTTGAGAGTATCACTGCTCTTGAGAGTATCACTGCTCTTGAGAGTATCACTGCTCTTGATAGTATCACTGCTCTTGATAGTTTCACTGCTCTAGATAGTATCACTGCTCTTGATAGTTTCACTGCTCTTGAGAGTATCACTGCTCTTGATAGTATCACTGCTCTTGAGAGTATCACTGCTCTTGAGAGTATCACTGCTCTTGAGAGTATCACTGCTCTTGAGAGTATCACTGCTCTTGAGAGTATCACTGCTCTTGATAGTATCACTGCTCTTGAGAGTATCACTGCTCTAGATAGTATCACTGCTCTTGAGAGTATCACTGCTCTAGATAGTATCACTGCTCTTGAGAGTATCACTGCTCTTGAGAGTATCACTGCTCTTGAGAGTATCACTGCTCTTGAGAGTATCACTGCTCTTGATAGTATCACTGCTCTTGAGAGTATCACTGCTCTTGAGAGTATCACTGCTCTTGATAGTATCACTGCTCTTGAGAGTATCACTGCTCTTGATAGTATCACTGCTCTTGAGAGTATCACTGCTCTTGATAGTATCACTGCTCTTGATAGTATCACTGCTCTTGATAGTTTCACTGCTCTAGATAGTATCACTGCTCTTGATAGTTTCACTGCTCTTGAGAGTATCACTGCTCTTGATAGTATCACTGCTCTTGAGAGTATCACTGCTCTTGAGAGTATCACTGCTCTTGAGAGTATCACTGCTCTTGAGAGTATCACTGCTCTTGAGAGTATCACTGCTCTTGATAGTATCACTGCTCTTGAGAGTATCACTGCTCTAGATAGTATCACTGCTCTTGAGAGTATCACTGCTCTAGATAGTATCACTGCTCTTGATAGTATCACTGCTCTTGAGAGTATCACTGCTCTTGAGAGTATCACTGCTCTTGAGAGTATCACTGCTCTTGAGAGTATCACTGCTCTTGAGAGTATCACTACTCTTGATAGTATCACTGCTCTTGAGAGTATCACTGCTCTTGATAGTATCACTGCTCTTGATAGTATCACTGCTCTTGATAGTTTCACTGCTCTAGATAGTATCACTGCTCTTGATAGTTTCACTGCTCTTTAAATAAGCTTCACGTATCTGTCTCACGACCTTCGTCAGAGCAGGACAATAACTTAAGTCACAAGGCCAAATACAGTGGAGTTGCTTACCAAGACAACATTAAATGGTCTTGAGTGGCCTAGTTAAATCGTCTTGAAAATCTATGGCAAGTCTTGAAAAATGGCTGTCTAGCATGGATCAACAACCAACTTGACAGAACTTGAATAATTAAAAAAATAATAATGTGCAAATATTTATAATATAATCCAGGTGTACAAGCTGTAATCGCTGCCAAAGGTGATTCTAACAGGTATTGACTCAGGGGTGTGAATACTTATGTAAATGAGATATTTCGGTAATTCGCTTTGTCATTACGGGGTATTGTGTGTAGATGGGTGAGAATTATATTATTATATTATTTATATTTAATCCATTTTAAATTCAGGCTGTAACACAACACAATACCCCATAATAACAAAGAGAAAATGTGTTGTTTCTTTTTTTGCAAATGTATTGAAAAGGAAATAGAGAAATATCTCATTTACATATAAAGTAAAACTGAGTATAGAAGCACTATAGTTTATCTTTAGCTTTTGAAAATTCCCCAAAGAGCATTTAACATCATACAACAGAATCTGTATGATTTAAAGCTGATTCTGAATTCGGGTTAAACAAAATGCATGGTATTTTCACATGCCAGAGCAAGTCAAAGTGTACAAACATTTGGGTGTGTGGTGTCACGACTTCCGCCGAAGTTGGCTCTCCTGCCCGTTCGGGCGGTGCTCGGCGGTCGTCATCACCGTCCTATTAGCCACTACCGATCCCTTTTTCGTGTATCTGTTGGTTTTGTCTAATTGGTTTCACCTGTGTGTTGTTTAGTTAATTAGTGTCTGTATTTAATGTAGGTTGTCCCGCCCTTGTTTTGTGCGGGATTGTTTATTTTGTCATTTCGTTTTGTCTGTCGGTGTTTGCTGTTTGTTATTCTCCGGTTAGTCTTTATCCTGTGTTGGATATATTCACCCTGTCTGTATTTGGGTTGACCGTTGTTTGTTTTTGTTCACCGGAGAATAAACTTTATATCGCTATCTGCTCTCTGCGCCTGATTCCACCCACCTTGATTAGACGTGACATGTGGGTTGATGACAAGCTGAGCTTCACTGTGCATGTTGGCTGGTCGTCATTGACCTTGCTTGGGCTTAAACACTGGTATACACTGATTTAAAAGGCCATATTGGGTAAAATGCCATTTTATCTCTGTTCTTTTTTAATCAGGTCGGTAAATAAATATCAAATACGGTCCCATTCTGATTTGCTTCTAACAGAACCAAAAATCAGAACAGGTCATGGTAGAAATAGTTTTAGTTACTCAGCACCGTAGTCCTGGAATTCTCTCCTGAACATTTTAAAATGTGACGATCTAGTTTTGTTGGTGGAGTTTAAACACTTGATCGATGTATATATCATAGAAGACTGTAATTGTTTTTAGGCCAGCTGTTATTAGTCAAGATGTTTGTGTTTATAATGTAATATGTAATTGTTGTACTGTATGTGTGTTCATAGTTTAGTTTAATGTTGTGTTAGTGTATGTAAGTTGTTTTGTTTAACCTCTTACACTTATGGTGGCGCTATTTAATTTTTGGAAGAAAAACGTTCCCGTTTTAAACAAGATATTTTGTCACAAAAAGATGCTCGACTATGCATATAATTGCTACTGTTCGAAAGAAAACACTCTGACGTGTCCAGAAATACAAATATCTTCTCTGTGCGTGCCCTTTAACGTGAGCTTCAGGCAAAACCAAGATGACTTGGCATCCAGGAAATGACAAGGATTTTTGAGGCTCTGTCTTTCATGATCTCCTTATATGGCTGTGAACGCAAGAGGAATGAGTCTGCCCTTTCTGTCGTTTCCCCAAGGTGTCTGCAGCATTGTGACGTATTTGTAGGCAGATCGTTGGAAGATTGACCATAAGAGACCACATTTACCACGTGTCCGCCCGGTGTCCTGCGCCGAAATTGGTGCGCAAAAGTCACCTGCCAGTATTTTTCCATGGGGCACAGAGAGAGAAGCAAGCTTCCACGAACTGCATGTCAATGAAGAGATATGTGAAAAAACACCTTGAGGATTGATTCCAAACAACGTTTGCCATGTTTCGGTCGATATTATGTAGTTAATCCGGAAAAAGTTTCACGTTGTAGGTGACTGCATTTTCGGTTCGTTTCGGTAGCCAGGCGCAATGTAGAAAACGGAACGATTTCTCCTACACACAGACGCTTTCAGGAAACACTGCGCATTTGGTATGTGGCTGGGAGTCTCCTCATTGAAAACATCAGAAGCTCTTCAAAGGTAAATGATTTTATTTATTTGGTTATCTGGCTTTTGTGAAAATGTTGCGTGCTACATGCTACACAAAATGCTATGCTAGCTTTGCATACTCTTACACAAATTAGTCAATTTCTATGGTTCAAAAGCATATTTTGAAAATCTGAGATGACAGTGTTGTTAAGAAAAGGCTAAGCTTGAGAGCAAACGCATTATTTTAATTTTATTTGCGATTTTCAGAAATCGTTAACGTTGCGTTATGCTAATGAGCCTGAGGCTTAGTCACAATCCCGGATCCGGGATGGGGAGTTTCAAGAGGTTAATGTTGTGTTAGTGTATGTAAGTTGTTTTGTTTAATGTTGTGTTAGTGTATGTAAGTTGTTTTGTTTAATGTTGTGTTAGTGTATGTAAGTTGTTTTGTTTAATGTTGTGTTAGTGTATGTAAGTTGTTTTGTTTAATGTTGTGTTAGTGTATGTAAGTTGTTTTGTCTTTAACGTGGTTCCCCCTGCTGCTATTGGACCAGGACTCTCTTGGAAAAGAGATGTTATCTCAATGAGCAAAATATAAATAAAGGTTAAATAAAATGTAAAAAAAATATTCACTGGAGATTTCCTATATTCATTCACTGGAGATAGCCTATACAGTGAAACTGACTATAGGAACACTATATTCACTGGAGATAGCCTATACAGTGAATGCAGCTACTCTTCCTGGGGTTTAATAAGGATCCCCGTTAGTTCCCTCCAAGACAGCAGCTACTCTTCCTAAGGTTTAATAAGGATCCCCGTTAGTTTCCACCAAGACAGCAGCTACTCTTCCTGGGGTTTAATAAGGATCCCCGTTAGTTCCCACCAAGACAGCAGCTACTCTTCCTGGGATCCAGTAACATTAAGGCAGATACAGTGCCTTGCAAAAGTATTCATCCCCCTTGCTGTTTTTCCTATTTGTTGCATTACAACCTGTAATGTAAATGTAATAGACTTACACAAACTAGTCCAAAATGGTGAAGTGAAATGGAAAAAAATAACTAGTTTTAAAAAATTCAACAAATGAAAAACGGAAAAGTGGTGCATGCATATATACTCACCCCCTTTGCTATGAAGCCCCTAAATAAGATCTGGTGCAACCAATTACCTTCAGAAGTCACATAATTAGTTAAATAAAGTCCACATGTGTGCAATCTAAGTGTCACATGATCTGTCACATGATCTTAGTATATATAAACCTGTTCTGAAAGGCCCCAGAGTCTGCAACACCACTAAGCAAGGGGCACCACCAAGCAAGCGGCACTATGAAGACCAAGGAGCTCTTCAAACAGGTCAGGGACAAAGTTGTGGAGAAGTACAGATCAGAGTTGGGTTATAAAACAATATCAGAAACTTTTAAAATCCCACGGAGCACCATTAAATCCATTAATAAAAAATGAAAATAATATGGCACCACAACAAACCTGCCAAGAGATGGCCACCCACCAAAACTCACGGCCCAGGCAAGGACTGCATTAATCAGAGAGGCAACAAAGAGACCAAAGATAACCCTGGAGGAGCTACAAAGTCCCACAGTGCAGATTGGAGTATCTGTCCATAGGACCACTTCAAACCCTTCACTCCACAGAGCTTTACGAAGAGTGGCCTGAAAAAAAGCCATTGCTGAAAGAAAAATATAAGCAAACACATTTGGTGTTCGCCAAAAGGCATGTGGGAGACTCCCCAAACACATGTAAGAAGGTACTCTGGTCAGATGAGACTAAAATTGAGTTTTTTGGCCATCAAGGTAAACGATACGTTTGGCGTAAACCCAAACACCTCTCATCACCCAGAGGATACCATCCCCACAGTGAAGCATGGTGGTGGCAGCATCATGTTGTGGGGATGTTTTTCATCGGCAGGGACTGGGAAACTGGACAGAATTGAAGGAATAAGGGATGGCTCTAAATAAATTCTTGAGGGAAATCTGTTTCAGTATTCCAGAGATATGAGATGCGACGGAGGTTCACCTTCCAGACGGATAATGGCCCTAAGCATACTGCTAAAGCAAAACTTGAGTGGTTAAAGGGGAAACATTTAAATGTCTTGGAATGGCCTAGTCAAAGCCCAGACCTCAATCCAATTGAGAATCTGTGGTATGACTTAAATATTGCTGTACACCAGCGGAACCCATCCAACTTGAAGGAGCTGAAGCAGGTTTGCCTTGAAGAATGGGAAAACATCCCAGTAGCTAGATGTGCTAAGCTTATAGAGACATACCCCAAGAGATTTGCAGCTGTAATTTCTGCAAAAGGTGGCTCTACAAAGTATTGGTCTTTGGGGAGGTGAATAGTTATGCACGTTCAAGTTTTCAGTTTTTTGTGTGTTATTTATTGTTTGTTTCACAATAAAAAAATATTTTGCATCTTCAAAGTGGTAGGCATGTTGTGTAAATCAAATGATACAAACCCACCCAAAATCTTTTTAATTCCAGGTTGTAAGACAACAACACATGAAAAATGCCAAGGGGGTGAATACTTTCGCAACCTATCATATATAAAATCTTAAATATTACATGACATTACATTTCATAACACTTTTCACAACACATTAAGTGTGTTCCCTCAAGCCACTACTCAAATGCCATATACAGTGCCTTGCGAAAGTATTCGGCCCCCTTGAACTTTGCGACCTTTTGCCACATTTCAGGCTTCAAACATAAAGATATAAAACTGTATTTTTTTGTGAAGAATCAACAACAAGTGGGACACAACCATGAAGTGGAACGACATTTATTGGATATTTCAAACTTTTTTAACAAATCAAAAACTGAAAAATTGGGCGTGCAAAATTATTCAGCCCCCTTAAGTTAATACTTGTAGCGCCATCTTTTGCTGCGATTACAGCTGTAAGTCGCTTGGGGTATGTCTCTATCAGTTTTGCACATCGAGAGACTGACATTTTTTCCCATTCCTCCTTGCAAAACAGCTCAAGCTCAGTGAGGTTGGATGGAGAGCATTTGTGAACAGCAGTTTTCAGTTCTTTCCACAGATTCTCGATTGGATACAGGTCTGGACTTTGACTTGGCCATTCTAACACCTGGATATGTTTATTTTTGAACCATTCCATTGTAGATTTTGCTTTATGTTTTGGATCATTGTCTTGTTGGAAGACAAATCTCCGTCCCAGTCGCAGGTCTTTTGCAGACTCCATCAGGTTTTCTTCCAGAATGGTCCTGTATTTGGCTCCATCCATCTTCCCATCAATTTTAACCATCTTCCCTGTCCCTGCTGAAGAAAAGCAGGCCCAAACCATGATGCTGCCACCACCATGTTTGACAGTGGAGATGGTGTGTTCAGGGTGATGAGCTGTGTTGCTTTTACGCCAAACATAACGTTTTGCATTGTTGCCAAAAAGTTCAATTTTGGTTTCATCTGACCAGAGCACCTTCTTCCACATGTTTGGTGTGTCTCCCAGGTGGCTTGTGGCAAACTTTAAACAACACTCTTTATGGATATCTTTAAGAAATGGCTTTCTTCTTGCCACTCTTCCATAAAGGCCAGATTTGTGCAATATACGACTGATTGTTGTCCTATGGACAGAGTCTCCCACCTCAGCTGTAGATCTCTGCAGTTCATCCAGAGTGATCATGGACTAGTAACCCAAACGATTGCTAAATCAAATCCCTGAGCTGACAGTAAAAAAGATGTTGTTCTGCCCCTGAACAAGGCAGTTAACCCACTGTTCCTAGGCTGTCATTGAAAATAAGAGGTTGTTCTTTTGCCTGGTAAAAACAAAACAAATGTGTGTTATCCTGTGTGTGTGTGTTATCCTGTGTGTGTGTTATCCTGTGTGTGTGTTATCCTGTGTGTGTGTTATCCTGTGTGTGTATGTTATCCTGTGTGTGTGTGTTATCCTGTGTATGTGTTATCCTGTGTGTGTTATCCTGTGTGTGTTATCCTGTGTGTGTGTTATCCTGTGTGTGTGTGTTATCCTGTGTATGTGTTATCCTGTGTGTGTGTTATCCTGTGTGTGTGTGTGTTATCCTGTGTGTGTTATCTTGTGTGTGTGTTATCCTGTGTGTGTGTTATCCTGTGTATGTGTTATCCTGTGTGTGTGTTATCCTGTGTGTGTGTGTTATCCTGTGTGTGTTATCCTGTGTGTGTTATCCTGTGTGTGTGTTATCCTGTGTGTGTTATCCTGTGTGTGTGTTATCCTGTGTGTGTGTTATCCTGTGTATGTGTTATCCTGTGTGTGTGTTATCCTGTGTGTGTGTTATCCTGTGTGTGTGTGTGTGTGTGTGTGTGTGTTATCCTGTGTGTGTTATCCTGTGTGTGTGTTATCCTGTGTGTGTGTTATCCTGTGTGTGTGTTATCCTGTGTGTGTGTTATCCTGTGTGTGTGTTATCCTGTGTATGTGTTATCCTGTGTGTGTGTTATCCTGTGTGTGTGTGTTATCCTGTGTGTTATCCTGTGTGTGTTATCCTGTGTGTGTGTCACTGCTGTTCAATCTGTTTTTTAAAATCTGATTCTACTGCTGCATCAGTTACCTGATGTGGAATAGAGTTCCATGTTGTCATGGCTCTATGTAGTACTGTGTGCCTAACATAGTCTGTTCTGGACTTGGGGACTGTGAAGAGACCTCTGGTGACATGTGTTGTGGGGTATGCATGGGTGTCTGAGCTGTGTGCTAGTCGTTTAAACAGACAGCTCGGTGCATTCAGCATGTCAACACTCCTTACAAAAACAAGTAGTGATGAAGTCACTCTCTCTTCCACTTTGAGCCAGGAGAGATTGACATGCATATTATTAATGTTAGCTCTCTGTGTACATTTAAGGGCCAGTCGTGCTGCCCTGTTCTGAGACAATTGTAATTTTCCTAAGTCCCTCTTTGTGGCACCTGACCACACTACTGAACGTTCGTCTAGGTGCGACAAAACTAGGGCCTGTAGGACCTGCCTTGTTGATAGTGTTGTTAAGAAGGTAGAAACTAGAGCCTGTAGGACCTGCCTTGTTGACAGTGTTGTTAAGAAGGTAGAAACTAGGGCCTGTAGGACCTGCCTTGTTGATAGTGTTGTTAAGAAGGTAGAAACTAGGGCCTGTAGGACCTGCCTTGTTGATAGTGTTGTTAAGAAGGTAGAAACTAGGGCCTGTAGGACCTGCCTTGTTGACAGTGTTGTTAAGAAGGTAGAAACTAGGGCCTGTAGGACCTGCCTTGTTGGTAGTGTTGTTTAGAAGGTAGAAACTAGGGCCTGTAGCACCTGCCTTGTTGGTAGTATTGTTTAGAAGGTAGAAACTAGGGCCTGTAGGACCTGCCTTGTTGATAGTGTTGTTAAGAAGGTAGAAACTAGGGCCTGTAGCACCTGCCTTGTTGATAGTGTTGTTAAGAAGGTAGAAACTAGGGCCTGTAGGACCTGCCTTGTTGATAGTGTTGTTAAGAAGGTAGAAACTAGGGCCTGTAGGACCTGCCTTGTTGATAGTGTTGTTAAGAAGGTAGAAACTAGGGCCTGTAGCACCTGCCTTGTTGAAAGTGTTGTTAAGAAGGTAGAAACTAGGGCCCGTAGCACCTGCCTTGTTGCTAGCTTTGATAACAAGGCAGAGCAGCGCTTTATTAAGGACAGACTTCTCCCCATTTTATCTACTGTTGTATCAACATGTTTTGACAGTTTTACAATCCAGGGTTACTCCAAGAAGTTGAGTCACTTTCAACTTGCTCAATTTCCACGTAATTTATTCCAAGACTTAGTTGAGGTTTAGGATTTTAGCGAACAATATTTCCCAAATGCAAAGCTTTTACAAATATCCAATGCACAGAACAAACTGATGTATTACAGCAGAGGCCTTACTACATAAGTACCTCAGGGAGCAGTGGACGTTCCCTTTCATTTCTATACAAAGAGAAAGGAGGAAAGCAATAACGATCTGTGTTCACTGTACATCCCTGTAGCCTTCCTCAGCACGGCGCTCGTCTGGCCTCGTGTTGTCGGTTCTCTTTAAGAACTCAAATGCTATTTCAAAAAAGGGGAATTTTTAGAGGAACACTAAGCCTGAGACAAGCCTCTTGGGCTCTGCTCCCTGTGCGTGTGTGTGTGTGTGTGTGTGTGTGTGTGTGTGTGTGTGTGTGTGTGTGTGCGTGTGTGTGTGTGTGTGTTATGCCGACTGTGTACCAGATCACAGGATGTCTTGTGGCACGGAAAGACAACAGCCCTGACGGGACATTAACCCTTTATGTACTGTCACCAACGCCACAGGGGCCAGGACATGTCACCATAGGGATTACAAACTAAGATGGTATAAAGGTATAAACATTTGTTTGATCTCTATGCGTGTGTCTTCATTCCAATTCTGATTCATACAGAGGATTCTGTTAGTATTAAAATATATTTTTATATCTTACATTAAATGGCCGCTGTTATTGGTGTTTGTATATATATCAATGGAATGTTCTCTCCATTCGGCAGTGTAGCCTAGTGGTTAGAGCATTGGACTAGTAACCGAAAGGTTGCAAATTCAAATCCCCGAGCTGACAAGGTACAAAATCTGTCGTTCTGCCCCTGAACAGGCAGTTAACCCACTGTTCCTAGGCCGTCATTGAAAATAAGAATTTGTTCTTAACTGACTTGCCTGGTTCAAATAAAGGTAAAATAAAAAAATCCATTACAGCTTCAAACAAGGAATCCTGTAGCATTAAACCTAATGCTACAGTACTAAACCTAACATGTTTCATTCAATTGACACTATTGTTGATGGTTGATGGTTGTACAAAACATTAGGAACATATATTGAGATGCACCGGCCTCCTTTTGCCCTGAGAACAGAGACTCAATTCGTCGTGGACTTGGAGTCGAACAAGTGTTTTGTCGAACGTGTTTTACAGGGATGTTGGCTCATATTGACTCCAATGCTTCCCACAGTTGTGTTAAGTTGGCTGGATGTCCTTTGGGTGGTGGACCATGAAAAACCCAGCAGTGTTGCAGTTCTTGACACACTCAAACCGGTGCGCCTGGCACCTACTACCGTACCCCGTTCAAAGGCACTTAAATATTTTGTCTTACCTATTCATCCTCTGAATGGCCACATACACAATCCATGTCTCAGTTGTCTCAAGGCTTAAATATCCTTCTGTAACCAGTCTCCTCCCCTTCATCTACACCGATTGAAGCGGATTTAACAGGTAACATCAATAAGGGATCATAACTTTCACCTGGATTCATCTGTCATGGAAAGAGTTCCTAATGTTTTGGACACTCAGTGTATTTAAATCAACACATGCCTGTGTACTTAGGTGCCTATTTAATTAAAGACCAAATAATTAATTGAATGACTCCTATGATCCAATATACCACACCTTAAAATCATTTCTGAGGATTTTTTCCAGAAGAATTTCTTACGACCCCAAATTTAATGACACAACCTTAAAATGGGTAAATGTATATTTTTACATCAACAAATTAACCTAAAATTCATTTTCATTTTTACCTCATATCAAAAGGTGAAAGAAACCAATAAATACATATATTCAATAAGATTGTATTTTTCTAATTATATTTCTCAAAAATGTTTATATAATGTACCATAATAATCAGTACACTTCATTTAATTAAATTTTTGGGGCAACCCCACTGCAGTTCCCATGTGACCCCACAAGGGGGCGCTACAAATACTTTGAATACCACTGCTGTAGACGATTGGTCCCTTCAGGCATCGATGCCTAGATTGATTTAGACAAGAGGTCCTGAACATAAAAGTCAAATATATTTGAAATGAACATCAGTATGCAGGCTAGCCTGGTCCCAGACCAGTTTGTGCTGTATAACTCCCATGGTCATTGCCTTGATATATATGTGGCTATACAGCACAAACTGATCTAGGACCATGCTATATGCATAGCAGGCAAACTAATTAAGTAGAATGTCCTGCTGGTACAGGTGTTGGACAGAGATAAACAATAAAAAAAAATTTAAGTAGTGAAGGATGTTCACAGCACTGGTATACTAGCTTCACCATAACAATCCACTCACACAGACTCTAAAACATTTGGCTTTACCTGTTTACTTAATGTAAATAAAGTATTGGTGTGTTTACTTAATGTAAATCAAGTATTTATGTGTTTACTTAATGTAAATCAAGTATTTGTGTGTTTACTTACTGTAAATATAGTATTTGTGTGTTTACTTAATGTAAATATAGTATTTGTTTGTTTACTTAATGTAAATAAAGTATTTGTGTGTTTACTTAATGTAAATCAAGTATTTGTGTGTTTACTTAATGTAAATATAGTATTTGTTTGTTTACTTAATGTAAATAAAGTATTTGTGTGTTTACTTAATGTAAATAAAGTATTTGTTTGTTTACTTACTGTAAATATAGTATTTGTGTGTTTACTTAATGTAAATATAGTATTTGTTTGTTTACTTAATGTAAATAAAGTATTTGTGTGTTTACTTAATGTAAATCAAGTATTTGTGTGTTTACGTAATGTAAATAAAGTATTTGTGTGTTTACTTACTGTAAATAAAGTATTTGTGTATTTATATAATGTAAATAAACTATTTGTGTGTTTACTTAATGTAAATATAGTATTTGTTTGTTTACTTAATGTAAATATAGCATTTGTGTGTTTACTTAATGTAAATATAGTATTTGTGTGTTTACTTAATGTAAATATAGTATTTGTGTGTTTACTTAATGTAAATAAACTATGTGTGTGTTTACTTAATGTAAATAAACTATTTGTGTGTTTACTTAATGTAAATAAACTATTTGTGTGTTTACTTTATGTAAAATACTTTTTTTATTATGACACCAGAATGTAACAAACAGAAACAGTGTCTGTTTGCTGTAAGAGACGTCATTCTTCTCTAATCGTTTATCACAATGTGTGGTGGAACTGCATCTCCAGACAAAGACGGCATTACAGAGGATTACAGTCTGGATTAAGAAGGAGAAACTGTGACGGACAGGGAAGAGGGAAGTATAACATAAAACACCACCATGAGAGGAAAACATTCTGCTGTTTCCCATACAGGTTTATCGATATAGAGCAAAAAAATATTTTAGAACCAACATTTTCTTTCACATCAGAAATATGAGTGTCACAGTACAGTATTTTTCTTCTTTTTTTTCTTCTTTTGAGAGAGCAGTTCATTTACACAGTACATGGTCCATTAGGTACCTGACGTCTAAGGGGTTCGGCTCTCTAATTCCTTTATTATACAAGTACAACTGCAGTCAGTTAAATGTCTGGTAGACACCCCATAGCCAGAGCCTGAGGCAGTGACCCCAAGAGTACTCACAATAGGTAACCTTGACAGATAGAGATATCATCAATCGCTAGAGAGAAAGAGAGAGAGAGAGACAAAGGGGGTAGAGAGAGAGAGGGCAGAGAGAGAGAGAGGGGGTAGAGAGAGAGGGGGTAGAGAGAGAGGGGGGTAGAGATAGAGGGGGTAGAGAGAGAGGGGTGGTAGAGAGAGAGAGGGTAGAGAGAGGGGGGTAGAGAGAAGGGGGGTTAGAGAGAGAGAGAGGGTATAGAGAGAGAGAGACAGGGGGTAGAGAAAGAGAGGGTAGAGAGAGGGGGTAGAGAGAGGGGGTTAGAGAGAGGGGGTTAGAGAGAGAGAGGGCAGAGAGAGGGGGTAGAGAGGGGGGGGGGGTAGAGAGAGAGAGGGTAGAGAGAGGGGGGGGGGGGGAGAGGGGGGGAGAGAGAGAGAGAGGTAGAGAGAGAGAGAGGGTAGAGGGGGGGGTAGAGAGGGGGGGGGTAGAGAGAGAGAGGGTAGAGAGAGGGGGTAGAGAGAGGGGGGTGGAGAGAGGGGGGTAGAGAGAGGGAGAGAGAGAGAGAAAGGGGGTAGAGAGAGACAGGGCAGAGAGAGGGGGTTAGAGAGAGAGTGAAAGAGGGGGGGTACAGAGAGGGGGGTAGAGAAAGAGAGAAAGAGGGGGGTAGAGAGAGGGGGTTAGAGAGATAGGGGGATAGAGGGAGAGAGGGTAGAGAGAGAAGGGGGGTTAGAGAGAGAGAGAGGGTATAGAGAGAGAGAGAGAGAGAGAGAGAGAGAGAGACAGGGGGTAGAGAGAG
>NC_088217.1:9777509-9790009 GCF_036934945.1 Oncorhynchus masou masou
CAGAGAGACAGAGACAGAGAGACAGAGAGACAGAGAGACAGAGAGACAGAGAGACAGAGAGACAGAGAGACAGAGAGACAGAGAGAGACAGAGACAGAGAGAGACAGAGACAGAGAGAGAGAGAGAGAGAGAGAGAGAGAGAGGACGATTTCTCAGCCAGCAGTGCGCTGGAGAATTTTCACAATGTAGGGCTCTACGGTGTCAACGAGGACGGGGAATGTGTCCTGGCTAAGTAATGCTATCGTGTCACTTATTGTAATGTGTTTCCAATTGTCTCCGTGTCCCAACCCACCAGCATGCAGGAGGACAACAATGCCACGCAAGACTAATGCACATCCTGGGTCTTATTACCCTTGTGCATTCATTAAACAACTTATTTAGATACATATACATTATACATTCATACATTTTGAAGATATAGCCAATTTTGACTTTTGTATTTTGGCCATCTAGTAGGAACCCCTGCCCTGGACACACTGTATACAGTACCAAGGCCACTGCTCCACACTGAGCCACTGGAACAAGTTTTGGGGACTGGCACAGCTGCGCCAGTCGCTCATGTGTCACTGCAACAGACACTGACACTCCTCCATTACGGAGACAAAGAGTTGTCTTGTGAGATCACCAGGAAACGTGAGGATGATGAGAGGAGAGGAGAGGAGAGGAGAGGAGAGGAGAGGAGAGGAGAGGAGAGGAGAGGAGAGGAGAGGAGAGGAGAGGAGAGGAGAGGTAAAAGAGCAAACACCTGGTTAAATAATAGTGATTTCCAAATCGAAAGATGCTTTACAACAGGAAATCCTAAGGAAATGCTGTCCCTTCTTTCTCTACCCTCCAAGCCCCTTCAGCAAGCTGCAGGCCCAGCTTCAAGGGGTAGGAAATAAACCCTAAACATATTGAATAATAATTTAAGCTTAGATAAATCCTAATTTTATTTTTAAAAATCCCAGAGGAAAATGCCTAAATCAAATCAACCCTTATTTAAATAGCAGATTTCAGATATGTTTCACAGGAAAAAACATCAATACAAAAAAACAATACAAATTACTACTCGTTATTGCTAATTGATTTCAGATAGTGGTAACTACAATTGGTCACTATATAAAAGGTTGTGTGTGTGAACACTTGCACTTTCTTTCAACATCAAAAGAGGTTAAAGAGGTGGGCATTGCGGCCCATCAAAGAGGTTAAAGAGGGTGGGCATTGGGGCCCATCAAAGAGGTTAAAGAGGGTGGGCATTGGGGCCCATCAAAGAGGTTAAAGAGGGTGGGCATTGGAGCCCATCAAAGAGGTTAAAGAGGGTGGGCATTAGGGCCCATCAAAGAGGTTAAAGAGGGTGGGCATTAGAGCCCATCAAATAGGTTAAAGAGGGTGGGCATTGGGGCCCATCAAAGAGGTTAAAGAGGGTGGGCGTTAGAGCCCATCAAAGAGGTTAAAGAGGGTGGGCATTGGGGCCCATCAAAGAGGTTAAAGAGGGTGGGCATTAGAGCCCATCAAATAGGTTAAAGAGGGTGGGCATTGGGGCCCATCGAAGAGGTTAAAGAGGGTGGGAATTGGGGCCCATCAAAGAGGTTAAAGAGGGTGGGCATTGGGGCCCATCAAAGAGGTTAAAGAGGGTGGGCATTGGGGCCCATCAAAGAGGTTAAAGAGGGTGGGCATTAGAGCCCATCAAATAGGTTAAAGAGGGTGGGCATTGGGGCCCATCAAAGAGGTTAAAGAGGGTGGGTGTTAGAGCCCATCAAAGAGGTTAAAGAGGGTGGGCATTGGGGCCCATCAAAGAGGTTAAAGAGGGTGGGTGTTAGAGCCCATCAAATAGGTTAAAGAGGGTGGGCATTGGGGCCCATCTAAGAGGTTAAAGAGGGTGGGCATTAGAGCCCATCAAAGAGGTTAAAGAGGGTGGGCGTTAGAGCCCATCAAAGAGGTTATAGAGGGTGGGCATTAGAGCCCATCAAAGAAGTTAAAGAGGGTGGGCATTGGGGCCCATCAAAGAGGTTAAAGAGGGTGGGCATTGGATCCCATCAAAGAAGTTATAGAGGGTGGGCGTTTGAGCCCATCAAAGAGGTTATAGAGGGTGGGCGTTAGAGCCCATCAAAGAGGTTATAGAGGGTGGGCGTTAGAGCCCATCAAAGAGGTTATAGAGGGTGGGCGTTAGAGCCCATCAAAGAAGTTAAAGAGGGTGGGCATTGGGGCCCATCAAAGAGGTTATAGAGGGTGGGCATTAGAGCCCATCAAAGAGGTTAAAGAGGGTGGGCATTAGAGCCCATCAAAGAGGTTAAAGAGGGTGGGCATTGGGGCCCATCAAAGAGGTGGATATCAGAGAGATGGAGACAGACGGCAGGTAACTGTTGTGTCTGAATGAAGTCTGGACCATCGTCATTGACCATGTGGTAAACAAAGGCCTTTACATCAAATGGTTCTGCGGCCGTCTCCATAGGAAAACCCTTTTAACTTCCTTTTCTAGAGTGTACCATGGCAGAGGCTGCCAGATTAGTTCACCCCAATCTGAAAAGATCAACTGTCAATTCGATCATGAGAACACTTTGCCAGAAAACCGTAACGTCTGCAGGATCAGCACTATGCTTCACCATTACATTTACAGTCAATGACATATTGCAATGCATGTCAAATCACAACACATCTGACATGATTCTTTCAGTATGATCTATTGACAGTGTAATCTGTGTTCCCCTCAGTGACAGGAGACCCCACGGTGGTGTCTGTGGCTGTGTGCTGTCCGACGAGCAGGAATGGGAAGTGGTTTAAATGGGGAGGGCCATTGAGGAGAATGATAACATTTTTGCCAATGTGATATCTATTAGCCTACCAACAATCCCCTTGCCTTTTAGAAGAGGTAGCAGGTATCTATGAAACACATTGACCTGAAGCCTTTTGAAAGAAACAACGACTGGGTGAAACAACTGAGGGCTGAGTGTGTTCAGGTACATCACTATATACCGTATTACTGTTACTATTGATTCACACGCTACTTCACAATGTCATATTCAAATTATACTGTAAAATGCCAACAGGCGACCCTCCAAGTGCCTGGACAACGTGCCGGAAACATTTACATGTGCGCATCTATCTCTGAAGATGGTGTGGTAGGACGTACGCCATTAATTGGATCCTACAATGCTGCACACCTCATTGTGTTTCTCAATTAAATTGAGCAGGCCTGTCAAAGTCATTGTAAATGAGAACTTGTTCTCAACTTGCCTACCTGGTTAAATGAAGGTGAAATAAAATAAATAAAATAAAACAGTGAAGTGGTCAGGCACAGTGCATTGGGAAAGTATTCAGACCCCTTGACTTTTTATACATGTTGCTACGTTACAGCCTTATTCTAAAATGGATGATTTGTTTTTTTTTGTTACTATTGAATCTACACACAATAGCCCATAATGACATCACAACACCCCGTAATGATATCACAATAGCCCATAATGACATCACAATAGCCCATAATGACATCACAATACCCCATATTAGATTGAGCATCCCATGAGCATGCCATCCTCCTTCTGGCCATGGATGAGGCATGCAATGACATCAATGCAGACCAATGTCAAGTGCATGTGTGTGCATAAGCGTGCGTGTGTGTGTGTGTGTGTGTGTGTGTGTGTGTGTGTGTGTGTGTGTGTGTGTGTGTGTGTGTGTGTGTGTGTGTGTGTGTGTGTGTGTGTGTGTGTGTGTGTGTGTGTGTGTGTGTGTGAGTGTGTGTGTGTGTGTGTGTGTGTGTGGGTGTGTGTGTGTGTGCGTGTGTGTGTGTGCAGAAGCGTGCGTGTGTGTGTGTGTGTGCGTGTGTGTGTGCAAAAGCGTGCGTGCATGTGTGTGTGTGTGTGTGTGTGTGTGTGTGTGTGCGTGCGTGCGTGCGTGTGTGTGTGCGCGTGCGCGTGTGTGTGTGTCTGTGTGTGTGTGTGTGTGTGTGTGTGTGTGTGTGTGTGTGTGTGTGTGTGTGTGTGTGTGTGTGTGTGTGTGTGTGTGTGTGTGTCTGTGTGTGTGTGTGTCTGTGTGTCTGTGCGTGCGTGTGTGCGTGCGTGCGCGTGCATGCGTGCGTGCGTGTGTGTGTGTGTGTCTGTGTGTGTCTGTGTGTGTGTGTGTGTGTGTGTGTGTGTGTGTGTGTGTGTGTGTGTGTGTGTGTGTGTGTGTGTGTGTGTGTGTGTCTGTGTGCGTGTGTGTGTGTGTGTGCGTGCGTGCGTGTGTGTGTGTGTGTCTGTGTGTGTGTGTGTGTCTGTGTGTGTGTGTGTGTGTGTGTGTGTGTGTGTGTGTGTGTGTGTGTGTGTGTGTGTGTGTCTGTGTGTGTGTGTGTGTGTGTGTGTCTGTGTGCGTGTGTGTGTGTGTGTGTGTGTGTGTGTGTGTGTGTGTGTGCGTGTGTGTGTGCGTGTGTGTGTGTGTGTGTGTGTGTGTGTGTGTGTGTGTGTGTGTGTGTGCGTGCGTATGCCTACTATCCTATGTGCACGCAGCCAAACCCCCTGAAGATCCTAACATGATTTCATGTTTCAGTTGATGTCGATCAAAACAGAAACATGCTGAAGGGGAAAACTGAAGTCAATCAGTCAGAACATATTTCCTGCCAGAAGCTAAACATTAACACATACAGAGGAAGTGTCTGAAGACGTAAAAACAGAGCGTCAGATGTCCAAACACATGAAATAATTAAAACACACAAATGACTAGAGGGAGTCTGAGAAATGACAAAGTCCCGAACACATGTGACAGCAAAATGGATGCAGAGGACCTGAAAAAATAAACTTGTAATGGGGGAAAGTTTACTGGTTGCTCAGGAGGTAAAGGGAAAGTTGGATGTGTGGAATAAATTTGAATAGTTGTGGAAAATACTGGAGATCAAGAATAATAAGGTATGGAGCAAGCGCTGTGTAAATATTATGTGTGCCAAACAAGTGCTGTATAGATTTACTATATCATTTTTCTGAGTACTTGGAACAATGTCAACAACACTAAATATATACGTTCTTTGTTTTTTTTGTTGTAAAGCATTTTTTGTTATGAAAAAAAATCCAAACGGAATGGTTTATTTATTGTTTATGCCAATTATTCAAGGTGTCGCTTTATTTTAATTTAAAACAAAAATGCTTTAATGGCATTTCAAATCATTTATGACTCATATGCTGTGTGATGACATGACGTAATTAATGATTGATTGATACAGTAGCCTATATAAGTATGTTATGGTATTAAGACTAAACAGGAAGTGCTCTTTAGCCTACAGCGCCATGATGGTTTAACAAAGCTGCTATACTTAAGCCTACTAATGATAACAACATTATTATTATTATTATAATGATGATCATAATAATAATAATAACAATAAGAAGGTGATCAAGAAAAACGAGGGTTATTATTATAAATATGATTTTTCTGACAATTTGGAAAATTGAAAATATAATTATAAATCAATTATAAGTAATACCAGAGAGGCCGTTCTAACGTCAAAGTGTCAAGCCTTCATTACAGCAAAGATTAAAAACAGACGAATTTGTGAAATTGTTTACCCGACATGTTGGTGGAGGCTTTGTGCTCACGGAATCAGTAGGCTATTAAACAAACAAACACATCCAATATGGGCTGTCTGTTGGGGGGCTCTAATATAGGCTGTCTGTTGGGGGGAGCTGGCTCTAATATGGGCTGTCTGTTGGGGGGCTCTAATATAGGCTGTCTGTTGGGGGGCTGGCTCTAATATGGGCTGTCTGTTGGGGGGCTCTAATATAGGCTGTCTGTTGGGGGGAGCTGGCTCTAATATGGGCTGTCTGTTGGGGGGCTCTAATATAGGCTGTCTGTTGAGGGGGGGCTGGCTCTAATATGGGCTGTCTGTTGGGGGGCTCTAATATAGGCTGTCTGTTGGGGGGGGCTGGCTCTAATATGGGCTGTCTGTTGGGGGGCTCTAATATAGGCTGTCTGTTGGGGGGAGCTGGCTCTAATATGGGCTGTCTGTTGGGGGGCTCTAATATAGGCTGTCTGTTGGGGGGGGCTGGCTCTAATATGGGCTGTCTGTTGGGGGGCTCTAATATAGGCTGTCTGTTGGGGGGCTGGCTCTAATATGGGCTGTCTGTTGGGGGGCTCTAATATAGGCTGTCTGTTGGGGGGGGCTGGCTCTAATATGGGCTGTCTGTTGGGGGGCTCTAATATAGGCTGTCTGTTGGGGGGCTGGCTCTAATATGGGCTGTCTGTTGGGGGGCTCTAATATAGGCTGTCTGTTGAGGGGGTGGCTCTAATATGGGCTATCTGTTGGGGGGCTCTAATATAGGCTGTCTGTTGGGGGGGGGCTGGCTCTAATATGGGCTGTCTGTTGGGGGGAGGCTGGCTCTAATATGGGCTGGCTCTAATATGGGCTGTCTGTTGGGGGGGCGCTGGCTCTAATATGGGCTGTCTGTTGGGGGGAGGCTGGCTCTAATCTGGGCTGGCTCTAATATGGACTGTCTATTTGGGGGCGCTGGCACGCATGTGAGCTGTCTGTCGCGATTTAAATTCTCATTGAGAAGATCCCAAGTGGCCCAGCATTACTCTGCTCCAGGGAGAGGAACAGAGGAAAGAAAAAGAAAGACAAGAAAAAAGACCACCAAATGATGTGTTGAGAGAACAGAGGCAGGGTGAGGGGGATGGGTGAGGGGGATGGGTGAGGGGGATGGGTGAGGGGTGAGGGGGATGGGTGAGGGGTGAGGGGGATGGGTGAGGGGTGAGGGGGATGGGTAGTAACATTATAGTTGTGAACAGTAGGGGTTACAAACCATAGCATCTGAAAAAAACTGAAGCGAACAATAAATACATTTTCTTTATTAGGATAAATCTGACCTGACGTTAGAGGACAATGCTAATGGTTAGAGAAAAGATGATCCACTCAATCCACAAGACTAAAGAGGTATGGCACTAATTGTAAATCTCTCTGGATAAGAGCGTCTGCTCAATGACTAAAAGGTACATGCACCGATATGCATTGAAGTAAATTGTAGAAGAAGCTAGCAGCTGACCAAAGCCAGTCCATTCCAGCTCATTTGTTACCGCATTCCTACCCATCCCAACCTGCTACTTAACTCAAATGTCACGTTAGGGAATTAATTCACCAAGCAGTAACTAATCATTCAATATCCCTCCCTCCCTCCTCCATCCTTTCATCCCTCCCTCCCTCCCTCCATCCTTCCATCCATCCCTCCCTCCCTCCCTCCCTCCCTCCCTCCCTCCCTCCCTCCCTCCCTCCCTCCCTCCCTCCCTCCCTCCCTCCCTCCTTCCATCCCTCCCTCCCTCCATCCTTCCATCCCTCCCTCCCCCACCCACCCTCCCCCATCCCTCCCTCCCTCCCTCCCTCCCTCCCTCCCTCCCACTGATACAGCCTAGTGGCTGTATATACAGACTGAATCATGGGGTTGCCTATCTGCAGTTATCCTATTGGCTTAATCATTAGCTAGATCCCACATGTGATATTTTAACTAGTTAGCATTATATTGATTCATTTTACGTCCCAAAAAACACGTGCATAAACACAGTGAATATAATGTAGGCCTACCTGTTAGGGTAACGTGGGGTAACCTGATAGGGTAACGTGTTAGGGTAACGTGTTAGGGTAACGTGTTAGGGTAACGTGTTAGTGTAACCTATTAGGGTAACCTGTTAGGGTAACGTGTTAGGGTAACGTGGGGTAACGTGTTAGTGTAACCTATTAGGGTAACCTGTTAGGGTAACGTGTTAGGGTAACGTGGGGTAATGTGTTAGGGTAACGTGTTAGGGTAACGTGTTAGGGTAACGTGTTAGGGTAACGTGTTAGGGTAACGTGTTAGGGTAACGTGGGGTAACGTGTTAGTGTAACCTATTAGGGTAACCTGTTAGGGTAACGTGTTAGGGTAACGTGTTAGGGTAACCTATTAGGGTAACGTGTTAGGGTAACGTGGGGTAACCTGTTAGGGTAACGTGGGGTAACCTGTTAGGGTAACGTGGGGTAATCTGTTAGGGTAACCTATTAGGGTAACCTGTTAGGGCAACGTGTTAGGGTAACGTGGGGTAACGTGTTAGTGTAACCTATTAGGGTAACCTATTAGGGTAACCTGTTAGGGTAATATGTTAGGGTAACGTGTTAGGGTAACGTGGGGTAACCTGTTAGGGTAAAGTGGGGTAAAGTGTTAGGGTAACGTGTTAGGGTAACGTGTTAGGGTAACCTGTTAGGGTAACCTGTTAGGGTAACGTGGGGTAACCTGTTAGGGTAACGTGTTAGGGTAACGTGTTAGGGTAACGTGTTAGGGTAACGTGTTAGGGTAACGTGGGGTAACCTGTTGGGGTAACATGTTAGGGTAATGTGGGGTAACCTGATAGGGTAACATTTTAGGGTAACGTGGGGTAACCTGATAGGGTAACGTGTTAGGGTAATGTGTTAGGGTAACCTATTAGGGTAACGTGTTAGGGTAACCTGTTAGGGTAACCTGTTAGGGTAACCTGTTAGGGTAACGTGGGGTAACCTGATAGGGTAACGTGTTCGGGTAACGTGTTAGTGTAACCTATTAGGGTAACCTGTTAGGGTAACCTATTAGGGTAACCTATTAGGGTAACCTGATAGGGTAACGTGTTCGGGTAACGTGTTAGTGTAACCTATTAGGGTAACCTGTTAGGGTAACGTGTTAGGGTAACGTGTTAGGGTAACGTGTTAGGGTAACGTGGGGTAACCTGTTAGGGTAACCTGTTAGGGTAACGTGGGGTAATGTGTTAGGGTAACGTGTTAGGGTAACGTGTTAGGGTAACGTGGGGTAACCTGTTAGGGTAACCTATTAGGGTAACGTGTTAGGGTAACCTGTTAGGGTAACGTGGGGTAATCTGTTAGGGTAACCTGATAAGGTAACGTGTTAGGGTAACGTGGGGTAAGTGTTAGGGTAACGTGGGGTAACCTTTTAGGGTAACCTGTTAGGGTAACGTGGGGTAATGTGTTAGGGTAACGTGTTAGGGTAACGTGGGGTAACCTGTTAGGGTAACCTGTTAGGGTAACGTGTTAGGGTAACGTGTTAGGGTAACGTGGGGTAACGTGTTAGGGTAACCTGATAGGGTAACGTGTTAGGGTAACGTGGGGTAATGTGTTAGGGTAACCTGTTAGGGTAACCTATTAGGGTAACGTGTTAGGGTAACGTGTTAGGGTAACGTGGGGTAACGTGTTAGGGTAACCTGTTAGGGTAACGTGGGGTAACCTGATAGGGTAACCTGTTAGGGTAACGTGTTAGGGTAACCTGATAGGGTAACATGTTAGGGTAACCTGTTAGGGTAACGTGTTAGGGTA
Organism: Oncorhynchus masou masou; assembly: GCF_036934945.1. Classification (NCBI taxonomy): domain Eukaryota; kingdom Metazoa; phylum Chordata; class Actinopteri; order Salmoniformes; family Salmonidae; genus Oncorhynchus; species Oncorhynchus masou. The sequence continues at coordinate 9,786,775 of NC_088217.1, forward strand.
ACCTATTAGGGTAACGTGTTAGGGTAACCTATTAGGGTAACGTGGGGTAACGTGTTAGGGTAACCTGTTAGGGTAACCTGTTAGGGTAACGTGGGGTAACCTGATAGGGTAACGTGTTAGGGTAACGTGTTAGGGTAACCTGATAGGGTAACATGTTAGGGTAACCTGTTAGGGTAACGTGTTAGGGTAACCTATTAGGGTAACGTGTTAGGGTAACGTGGGGTAACCTGTTAGGGTAACGTGGGGTAACTGATAGGGTAACGTGTTAGGGTAACGTGTTAGGGTAACCTGTTAGGGTAACGTGGGGTAACCTGACAGGGTAACGTGTTCGGGTAACGTGTTAGTGTAACCTATTAGGGTAACCTATTAGGGTAACGTGTTAGGGTAACCTATTAGGGTAACGTGTTAGGGTAACGTGTTAGGGTAACCTGTTAGGGTAACGTGGGGTAACCTGTTAGGGTAACCTGTTGGGGTAACGTGTTAGGGTAACGTGGGGTAACCTGATAGGGTAACGTGTTAGGGTAACCTGATAGGGTAACGTGTTAGGGTAACCTGTTAGGGTAACGTGTTAGGGTAACCTATTAGGGTAACGTGTTAGGGTAACCTGTTAGGGTAACCTGTTAGGGTAACCTATTAGGGTAACGTGTTAGGGTAACGTGTTAGGGTAACCTGTTAGGGTAACGTGTTAGGGTAACGTGTTAGGGTAACCTATTAGGGTAACGTGTTAGGGTAACCTGTTAGGGTAACCTGTTAGGGTAACCTATTAGGGTAACGTGTTAGGGCAACCTGTTAGGGTAACGTGTTAGGGCAACCTGTTAGGGTAACGTGTTAGGGCAACCTGTTAGGGTAACCTGTTAGGGTAACCTATTAGGGTAACGTGTTAGGGTAACCTGTTAGGGTAACCTGTTAGGGTAACCTATTAGGGTAACGTGTTAGGGCAACCTGTTAGGGTAACGTGTTAGGGTAACGTGTTAGGGTAACCTGTTAGGGTAACCTGTTAGGGTAACCTGTTAGGGTAACCTATTAGGGTAACCTATTAGGGTAACGTGTTAGGGCAACCTGTTAGGGTAACGTGTTAGGGTAACCTGTTAGGGTAACCTGTTAGGGTAACCTGTTAGGGTAACCTGTTAGGGTAACCTATTAGGGTAACGTGTTAGGGCAACCTGTTAGGGTAACGTGTTAGGGTAACCTGTTAGGGTAACCTATTAGGGTAACGTGTTAGGGTAACCTGTTAGGGTAACCTGATAGGGTAACGTGTTAGGGTAACCTGATAGGGTAACGTGTTAGGGTAACCTATTAGGGTAACGTGTTAGGGTAACGTGTTAGGGTAACGTGTTAGGGTAACCTATTAGGGTAACGTGTTAGGGTAACCTATTAGGGTAACCTGTTAGGGCAACCTGTTAGGGTAACGTGTTAGGGTAACGTGTTAGGGTAACGTGTTAGGGTAACCTATTAGGGTAACGTGTTAGGGTAACCTATTAGGGTAACGTGTTAGGGCAACCTGTTAGGGTAACGTGTTAGGGTAACCTATTAGGGTAACGTGTTAGGGTAACCTATTAGGGTAACGTGTTAGGGTAACCTATTAGGGTAGCGTGTTAGGGTAACCTATTAGGGTAACGTGTTAGGGCAACCTGTTAGGGTAACGTGTTAGGGTAACCTATTAGGGTAACCTGTTAGGGTAACCTGTTAGGGTAACCTGTTAGGGTAAACTGTTAGGGTAACCTGATAGGGTAACCTGTTAGGGTAACGTGTTAGGGTAACCTGATAGGGTAACGTGGGGTAACATGTTGGGGTAACATTTTAGGGTAACGTGTTGGGGTAACCTTTTAGGGTAACCTGTTAGGGTAACGTGGGGTAACGTGTTAGGGTAACGTGTTAGGGTAACTTGGGGTAATCTGTTAGGGTAACCTGTTAGGGTAACGTGTTAGGGTAACGTGTTAGGGTAACGTGGGGTAACGTGTTAGGGTAACCTGATAGGGTAACGTGTTAGGGTAACGTGGGGTAATGTGTTAGGGTAACCTGTTAGGGTAACCTATTAGGGTAACGTGTTAGGGTAACGTGTTAGGGTAACGTGGGGTAACGTGTTAGGGTAACCTGTTAGGGTAACGTGGGGTAACCTGATAGGGTAACCTGTTAGGGTAACGTGTTAGGGTAACCTGATAGGGTAACATGTTAGGGTAACGTGTTAGGGTAACCTATTAGGGTAACGTGGGGTAACGTGTTAGGGTAACCTGTTAGGGTAACCTGTTAGGGTAACGTGGGGTAACCTGATAGGGTAACGTGTTAGGGTAACCTGATAGGGTAACATGTTAGGGTAACCTGTTAGGGTAACGTGTTAGGGTAACCTATTAGGGTAACGTGTTAGGGTAACGTGGGGTAAACTGTTAGGGTAACGTGGGGTAACCTGATAGGGTAACGTGTTAGGGTAACGTGTTAGGGTAACCTGTTAGGGTAACGTGGGGTAACCTGATAGGGTAACGTGTTCGGGTAACGTGTTAGTGTAACCTATTAGGGTAACCTATTAGGGTAACGTGTTAGGGTAACCTATTAGGGTAACGTGTTAGGGTAACCTATTAGGGTAACGTGTTAGGGTAACGTGTTAGGGTAACCTGTTAGGGTAACGTGGGGTAAACTGTTAGGGTAACCTGTTGGGGTAACGTGTTAGGGTAACGTGGGGTAACCTGATAGGGTAACGTGTTAGGGTAACGTGTTAGGGTAACGTGTTAGGGTAACCTATTAGGGTAACGTGTTAGGGTAACCTGTTAGGGTAACGTGTTAGGGTAACCTATTAGGGTAACGTGTTAGGGTAACCTGTTAGGGTAACCTGTTAGGGTAACCTATTAGGGTAACGTGTTAGGGTAACGTGTTAGGGTAACCTATTAGGGTAACGTGTTAGGGTAACGTGTTAGGGTAACCTGTTAGGGTAACGTGTTAGGGTAACCTGTTAGGGTAACGTGGGGTAACCTGATAGGGTAACGTGTTAGGGTAACGTGTTAGGGTAACGTGTTAGGGTAACGTGTTAGGGTAACCTGTTAGGGTAACGTGGGGTAACCTGATAGGGTAACGTGTTAGGGTAACGTGTTAGGGTAACGTGTTAGGGTAACCTATTAGGGTAACGTGTTAGGGTAACGTGTTAGGGTAACCTGTTAGGGTAACCTGTTAGGGTAACGTATTAGGGTAACATGTTAGGGTAACGTGGGGTAACCTGATAGGGTAACGTGTTAGGGTAACGTGT